>NC_043751.1:30921793-31041793 GCF_902148845.1 Salarias fasciatus
GGAGAGCTCCCGGTTTTCCCAGCGTCCCCCGCTGGCCCATCGTGGTGAATTCCAAAGCCGTTGGCCGTGATGAATTAGCCTGAAACAAATTAGCGGTACTTACAGCTCAGACGGCTCCGGCATCGGGTTACAAATTAAAACAAAAGCAGCCGTATCTCCTCATCAGCGCGACTTCCCCATGAAACACGATCCGCTCCGCTGCTGCCTCCGTCTGCAGCAGGCGCCGGGCTGCAGCGGACGGACCGGACCGGACCGGACCGGACCGGACCGGACCTGGGCCGGGCTGCAGCAGACGGACCGGACCGGACCGGACCCGGGCCGGGCTGCAGCAGACAGACCGGACCGGACCCGACCGGACCGGACCGGACCGGACCTGGGCCGGGCTGCAGCAGACGGACCGGACCGGACCCGACCGGACCGGACCGGACCGGACCGGACCGGGCTGCAGACCAGACCAGGCTGCAGGCCGGACCCGGGCCAGGCTCAGGCCGGACCAGGTCCGGGTGGGATCTAGGTGGGATGTAGTGGGTTCCAGGTGGGATTCGTCTTGGATCTGGGTGAGATCCAGTGGGATTCAGACGGCTTCCAGTTGGGATCCTGGTCGGTTCCTTGTGGGATTCAGATGGGTTCCACTTGGGATCCAGGTAGAGTCCTGGTAGGGTCCAATTTCAATCTTAGTGGAACCCAGGTGGGATCCGGTGGGTTCCAGGTGGAATATATTTTGGATCTGGGTGGGATCCAGATAGGATGCAGCTTGGATCTGGGCGAGATCCAGTGGGATTCAGGCGGTTTCCGGTTGGAAACCTGTTGATTTCCAGGCAGGATTCAGTTGAATTCCAGGTGGGATCCAGGTGGATTCCAGGTGGGATCCTAATGGGTTCCACATGTGATTCATGTGGGTTCCAGGTTGGATCTGAGTGAGATCCAGTGGGAGTCAGGTGCCTTCCTGGTGGGATTCAGATGGGTTCCAGTCGGGATCCTGATGGGATCCAGGTGGGATTTAGCTGAGATCCGGGTTTCCAGGCTGGTTGGTTCCTGGGTTCCTCCTTCGCAGCCAGCTGGACGGTTTCCTCCAGACCTCCGGGTCCTGAAGCGCTTGATGGTTCCTGCTGCGCTGAAGGGTTCAGACCCGTTCAGAGCGGTTTTGGAACCATTTTTGAACTCGTTCCAGACTTGGTATTGAGCCGCTACTGACTGGTTTTACTGGTTTTTCAGGAGTTCCTTTTGTCTGGTTCATGATTCAGTTTAGACTGGTATTTTAATTTATCTGAGACTAGTTACTGGGTATCCAGCAATATTGTCTGGACTGGTTCATAGACTGGTTTCTAGTATTTGGACACTGTGTCCTGATCTTCAACTAGTTTTTGGACTAGTTTTTGATTATTTACTGGTTCTAGACTCCTGACCAGTCCTTTCTTGTCTTCAAATAGTTTTTTTAAGTAGTTCCTCTGTGATAATTCTGACTGGTTTTAATGTGGTTGTGGGCTGGTTGGTTTTTTCGCTACTATTTTGACTCGTCATGGACTAGTTATTGTTACAGACTAGTTATTGCGGTAGTTAATTGATGCTTCGAATAGATTTGGACTGTTTTTGCTCGAGTTATTGACTGCACCTCCTGACATACCTGACATCTTTTTTGACTAGTTCCTCGACTAGCATATTTTTTTAAGTAGTCTTTAAGTATTTAATCAGGTTTAAGCACTATTTAGGAATAGCTTTGAATTGTTTTAGGTTATTTTTCAGTGTTTCCCTTGTTTTCAACTAGTTATTTGACTGATGGGTGACAGATCGTTCACTAGGTTCTCTCTTGTTGTTGACTGATGTATTGTTTTAACTAGTTTCAGACCCGCTGACTAGTTTGAGCAGGCATTTATTCTTCCAGTCTGGTTATGGGACTAGTTAAGCACTGGTTATTGACTGGTTTTGAACGGGTCCTCAGGTGAGTTACCGCTGGAGGTTTTTTGGGGCGTTTCAGTAGACTCACCTGGTATTTTGGTTGGTATTTAGTTGTTTTGGACTGATTTAAACTAGTTCTGAATTGAATTTAAGCAGATTTTTGACGTTGGGGACTGAAAAGCAGCAGGATCTCTGCAGGAGGCCTCAGAGTTCAGGTCACCTCTGTCCAGGTTTCTGCTCTGGCATGTTTGAGGAAATGTCTCCTCCTGCTGGACGCCAGGCAGAACTGCAGCACAGTGACTGAGCTGCAGCTTCAGCTCAGGCGAAACAGGCGAGAGGGCGGGAAAGAGTCAAATGACTGCAGGAACAAATCAGTCAGAAATCAGTAAGAAACAGTGACAATGAAAATAAAAAGTATTTTATTTCACCAGTTCGCCTCACATGCATGTTTTTGGGCTGTGGGAGGAAACCGGAGTACCTGGAGGAAACACACACACACAGAGAGAGAACATGCAAACTCCCCACAGAAAGGTCTGGCCGGTGTTTGAACCCGTGACCTTCTCATGTGGGCCGAGGTCGTTCATATAGATAAGAAATAGAAATACAGTCTGTATGTTTGGACGAGGATGAATTCCAACAATTCTGCTTCTCTCTGTTACACACAACACAATAGCTAACCCTGCAGTGTGTGTGTGTGTGTGTGTGTGTGTGTGTGTGTGTGTGTGTGTGTGTGTGTGTGTGTGTGTGTGTGTGTGTGTGTGTGTGTGTGTGTGTGTGTCTCATACCTCCACACACACAGCAGCATGTTGTGTGTGTGTGAGTGTGTGTCGTTGTGCTGTGTATCCTCTGTGTGGATCTCATTATGGCGGCCGTCTGAATAGCCGCCCTGCGACCTCATCAGATCTCCTTCCTCCTCCTCCTCCTCCTCCCCCCTTTCTTCTCTCTCCCTCTTTTATTCCTCTCTTTTCTTTCGTTCGGCTTTGTTCGGCCCGTGCTCCCCTCATTTCCTTCATTTCCTGCCCGGCCTGTAATCGTCCCCGCCGCCCGCCGTCCTCGGCCTGTTTACAGCCGCGGACGCGTCGCCGTGTTTTCCCAATTGACAGCAATTAGCGGCGGCGCAGCCCTCGGCCTACTGTAACGCCGCTCACACACACTTCACTGAGACAATGCCGACATTTCCCTGGACGGGGAGTAACGTCAGCTGGAAATACGATTTCTTATTGGCTTTGGTAGGGAGTACGGTGCTGGATTTCTAAAAGCTGCAGCTGCAGCACAGACGTTAAATCTGCAACGTTCAATGAGAAATCTGCTTTCAGATTTCACCCGTTAAAGCATGAAAGGTTGCAACACATGAAGATTGCAACAGAGAAAAGTTGCAACATGCATTCCTCAGCTGCACAACTCTCAAAAAAGGTTGCAACATTGTTTGTTTTACAGTGTGACGTGAACAGAAACGATGGCAGGTTTCCTACGGTGGCCCACAGGGGGCAGCACAGCGTGCACCGTGCAGTGCACGAGTCACAGCACAGACGCACAATCTGCAGCACAACAGCCTCAAATGCAAAAGTTGTAGCACGCATTCAGAAAGTTGCTAAAGAGTTGCTAAACAACAGATTGAAGCGAAAGCGAAAAGAAAAAAGTGTATTTTGCAGCATGTATACAAAATCCAAATCCGGAAGCTGCATGAAAAACATAAAAGAAGTCGAGTCAGAAAGTTTGAAACAGAAATGCAGAAAGAACTAAGAAGCACACACACACACACACACACACACACACACACACACACACACACACACACACACACACAAACACACACACACACACACACACACCACACACCAGCTGTTTGGTGGATTGACATGTTTGACTGACACTTTTTATTTTTCACATTGTATCGCAGGAATGACGTACTTGACTAACTGAAGTCGGTTTCCTTTGTGTGTGTGTGTGTGTGTGTGTGTGTGTGTGTGTGTGTGTGTGTGTGTGTGTGTGTGTGTGTGTGTGTGTGTGTGTGTGTGTGTGTGTGTGCAGGACCTGAGGTTAACGCTGCTGTGTGAGGACGCAGACTGTTGGATCAGTCGCCTGCCGCTGACCTCCGATGCTTCATCAGCGAACTGCGTCGTCTACAGCCGAGGTGCCTGTTCCTTCCTCCTCCACCTGTTCCTTCCTCCTCCTCCTGTTCCTTCCTCCTCCACCTGTTCCTTCCTTCCTCCTCCTCCTGTTCCTTCCTCCTCCGCCTGTTCCTTGTTCCTTCCTCCTCCTCCTCTTCCTTCCTCACTGTCCGCCTGGTTCATGCTTCGTTCTAACCTCCTCTCGCCTGTTTCAGGTCAGGAGCTGTTCTGTAAGGTGACGGCCGAGCTGACGGCTGGCGAGCGGCTGCTGGCGTCCCTGTCGGCCCCTCCGGGTGGAGGTGGAGGTGGGGTGGTGGTGGCTCCTCTTCCTCCTCCTCGTCCTCCTCTGCCTCCCTGCTGGCCCGACTCTCCCCTCCACTCAGCCTCGTCACCCAGAAACCGGCGGCGGCGGCGGCGAACGAGAAGCCGCTGTACCCGGCGGCGCTGCGCTCCGACATCCAGCTCCTCCCACAGCAGGCCGGCATGGCGGCCATATTGGCTACAGCCGTGGTCAACAGTGAGTGCTCACAATCGCTCATCTTCTTCACAGTGGCAGGAATCTGACCTGGTTAACAACAAACGGTGGTGGTACAGAGAGCGGGCGTCGGCTTCACAACCCAGAGCGGTGAAGGAGGAGCAGATGATTGAGTCCATGGGCGGGCGGGGAGGTATAGATGGTTTAACGATGGGTAAGTGGGTGTGTATGTAGAGGGTTGGTTGGCTGACTGGTTGTTCGTTTGGTTGGTTGGCTGACTGGTTGGTTGGTTGGTTGGTTGGTTGGTTGGTTGGTTGGTTGGTTGGTTGGTTGGTTGGTGGTTTGTTGGTTGGTTGGTTGGTTGATCAGCTGGTTTGTTGGTTGGTTGGTTGGTTGATCAGCTGGTTAGTTGATCGGTTGGTTGGTGAAGGGGTATGTAAGTGGGTAGAAGGGTGGACATGTAGGTAGGCTGGTAGCTAAGGGTCTATAGATGGGTAGGTAAATGGTTTATGGATGGGTCAGTGGGCGTGTACGTAGGTGGTTAAATGGATGGGTCAGTAGGTAGGTAGTTGAAAGAGTGTAGATGGGTAGTTAGATGGTTTTTAGGTGGGTAGGTAGTGGTATATCAGTGGGTAGAAGAGTGGCTGGACGGATAACTACGTAAATAAGAGGGTAAGTTAGTGGGTCTGTGAGTTGGTAGATCATAGTTCTTCAGTCTGTCATCACCGTAAACCCAACATGAACAATATGCAAAGGACTGAAGGGTCTTTGTTGATGTTTCCAAGCATCATGCGTTCACGACTGCATGTCAGCGTCTGGCCAATCAGAAGAAGCTTTACTACTCAGGAGCGTGACATGACAGGCTGCGGGCAAAGTGTGTGAACAAACGAACCGGGTAAAAGAAAGAGCACTTCACTGCTTCGTCTGTCACAAATCGAATATGAGAGAAAACAATACAGCTTAGATATGGGAGCCTGCAGTTTCTGCCTGTGGATGCAGAAGTGGGTGTTCTCTACGTCAGTCTGTGGTCCTGTTGGTGAAGTCTGTGTGACTGGGGTGAACCAGATGTAATTCCTCTGATTGGCCACACGGTGGCAGTGTAGCTCTTTAGCAGGCTGCAGATCTGGTTTGAGCTGAAACCCCTCAGGTTCGCATGCAGCAGACAGGAGCAGCAGAGTTCAGCATCAGAACAAAAAAAATCTAGATCTGCGCTGACAGTGTCCTCATGGGGGCGACAAAGACCTCGAGTTCGTCCAAGAGTTTGCCCTGCTTAAGGGTGGCGAAATGACTCTGGCACAAATTAAAAAAAAAAAAAAAGTGAGAAAAAATGATCTTGAGCATCAGATTGAGGAAGGTGTGTTTTGATCAGGCTTCTGCAGAGCTGCCCGTAAAACTGAAGTGTGTGAGACTAGTACAGACTCCAGGATAAAGACTGGACCAGCACCTGGAGTGAAAGCATGTGAAAATTGTGGCGTGTGGTCGGTGAACAGCTTCAGGTCAATAAATGAGATTTGCACAAAGAAAACCAGAATAAGAACAAATAAAAACGAGTATTTTCTCTGCAGTTCATCTGTAAAAGTGTATTTAGGTTTTCTGAGAGTGCAGGGCAGGAAGTCAGAGCGTTTTGGAGGGAGACGGTGCAAAGGGTTATGAGACATCGCTTTCACCAAATCTACCAAAGTTTGTTATTTAATCATCAAGTGTAATCCATCCTTTATTGCTCCTTTGTTGTCTTTTTGTTGTGTTGTAAGATGAACATTAGGGTCAGCCACACCCCTCTGTTTTCATGGTGCCTTCAGGTGCGCCCCGAGAGAATCGGATGTTTGCGTTCCACTCATGTAATCACTCCCACAACATTAAAGCTCTGTGGGAAAAGCTGAGCAAAGCCTCGACGATTTATTGAATTATCGGACGACATGTGGTCAACAGACTCCAAAAACACGACAAAGGTTTCCTGCTGTCACTTGAAAAGGGGAAATTAGTGTCGGCCAGTGTTCAGTTTGAGCTCCAGGTACCGTCCGGGATGCTAGCTTAGAGCTAGCTTCATTCAGCATCTTCAGACGGTCTAAGAAATGAAGAGTGATGCTGATTTGAACACTTGTGGAGAAACACTCGGAGGAACCAGCCAGATAGACAGAAAACCGCCGTGGGTCATTTATAACACTCATGCAGATCCTGTGTTATTTCTCCAGAAAAGCTGGATTTTCCAGTTTTAATTGGCGGTGTGCCCCCCCCCCCCCCCCCCGCCATGACGCTGTTGATCGTGGCACTCCGCCTTGCTGCATCGACTGCGACTGTCACAAATAATTGTTCACATTCAGAAATAACTGGAGTGATTAGCATTACTCCTGTAACCTTTGGGCCTTGTTGCCGTGGATACTCGCAGCAATTGGCATGTGTGTGTTTGTTGGGAGTTCTTCTGTCCGTGTGAGGACCGGTTTGAGTTCGACGCTTCAGGAAACGAGGACGCGGAGAAATTCCCGCGTCAACAGGTCTCTGATCACATTATCACTGCAGCGTTTTGTGTGAATAATGAACAAACAAGTTAAAGTCAGTTCAATTAACGCAGCTCGCTCGCCTCGTTAGTGTCGACCTGCTCCTCGAGGGTCATCTCGTTTAATGTGAACACTGACTTTTCACAGTTTATAGTCTCAAACAGAAAGTCTCAAAGTGTTTATCGATGTGGTCGAGCAGCAGCGAGCGTTACGTGACGCCTTCCGTCATCTGTCATTTGCATTTGGAGCATGGATTAGGCTTTATTGCATTTAGTAAGCTAACGGTTCGGTGCAACCCCATTCTCAGGTAGTCTCAAGGTGTGACTTTTTTCTCTTCATTGAATGGAAATCATCAATATTTAATGGGGACAGTAGATCTTCTGTTGGGGGTGCAGAGACAAAGATCAGACCGAACCGATCGGATTTTTATCAGGTTGTACGACACTTTGCTGATTATCCGGTGTGTTGTTCTTCCCATCAGAGGACATCTTCCCCTGTAAAGACTGTGGGATCTGGTACCGCAGCGAGAGGAACCTGCAGGCTCACCTCATGTACTACTGCGCCAGCCGCCAGAAGCAGCCGGCCGCCGCCTCCTCTCCCCCGCAGGACAAACCCAAAGAGTCCTACCCCAACGAACGCATCTGCCCCTTCCCGCAGTGCAACAAGAGCTGCCCCAGCGCCAGCTCCCTGGAGATCCACATGCGCACGCACAGCGGTGAGCGGCACTGGTCTGCGTTCCGCCGTGTAGAAAGACCGAACTCTCATCAGGTTCTCCTGAGTGTCAAGTTGTTGTTTTAACTTTCTGGTGGTTCTTTACAGGCGAGCGTCCGTTCGTCTGTCTCATCTGTCTGTCGGCCTTCACCACGAAGGCCAACTGTGAGCGCCACCTAAAGGTGCACACGGACACCCTGAATGGGGTGTGCCATGGCTGCGGGTTCATCTCCACCACCAGGGACATCCTGTACAGCCACCTCGTCACCAGCCACATGGTCTGCCAGCCGGGCTCTCGCAGCGAGGTCTACTCCCCGGGGCCGGGCCTGCCCAAGCTGCCCATGTCCACCGGTGAGTCCTGGATCACCACCTACCCAAACCGGTGTCGGTATGACTGCAAAGCATGAATGGGACTTCAGATAACTGATCTTGGCTGTCCTCGGCAGGTCTGAGTCCGGGGGACTCCGGAGTGGTGCTGAAGTGCCAAGTTTGCGGCCACAACTCTGAATCCCCCGCCCAGCTTCAGCAGCATGTCCGAACCCACCTGGAGGTCCGGGTCCCAGCAGAGCGGAGCCCGACTCCTCGTCAGGGGACCCCGTCATTGGCTGACCACCCCCAGCTGTCTCCCCAGGAGAGGGAGCCCTTAGCCTGCGTGCCCAAGCCGGACTCATCCAGCCCCGGTGCGAACGGTGGTTCGGCCACGCCTCGAGACTTCAGCCCTCCTGACGGTCAAACCACCGAGCTGAAGATCAAAGAGGAGCCGCGGTCCGACTCCGACACCGAGGAGCAGCAGATAGAGATGACGGAGGTGAGGGTGGGGGAGGAGGAGGTGGAGGAGGAGGTGGAGGAGGAGGAGGAGGATGAGGAGGCTGACCGAGAGGGCGGCGATCAAGAAGAAAACAAGACAAAAGTACAACAGACCACCTCGTCCTGCTTCACCTCCAATTCCCCGAAGAGTCCAGCATCTGCAACCGTGAAGGCAGAACCAACCAGTCCCACCCCCGGTTCCAGCCCCGCCCCTGTGGGTGGTACTGGCTCTGTCGTTCCTGGGGGGGCAATGTTCCTGCCCCAGTACATGTTCAACCCCGAGGCAGCCATCTTGCCTCAGGCCTCAGAGATCCTGGCCAAAATGTCTGAAATGGTTCACAGCCGTCTGAAACAAGGCCAGACCATCGCTCAGAACAGCCCAGCAGCCTTCTTCCCCTCCGGGCCAACTCCACCCACTGCCACGGCAACCCCGCCTCACAAAGGAGCCACCTGCTTCGAGTGCGACATCACCTTCAACAACATCAACAACTTCTATGCACACAAGAGGCTGTACTGCTCCAGCAGGCACCAAGGCGACGGTGCAGCCTCAGCTTCGGGCACCGGGTCGGCCAGAGATGCAGCCCCGGCCGGGGCACCTCCCAGCGGGGCGCCCGGCTCCTCCGCCTCTCCTCAGGGTGGAGCATCCAGCAGGGCGGCGTCGGCCTCTCCGACCGATTCCGACACGCCTGCAGGCAGTGGAGCGACGGAACCTCGCCGGGTGATCGAGGTGAAGACGGAATCTCTGACGGGGAGAGAGGGAGTGTCTTCGTCCTCGGAAGGGGAAGGCGGAGGTGGAAGTGTCGGAGGAGGAGGAGGAGGAGGAGGAGGAGGAGGTGGAGGTGGCGGCGGACGAGCCAGCGAGGGCAGCCAGAGTCCTGCGAGTGGGTCTGCAGAGGACCTCGAAGATGATCCCAACAGAACCTTCTGCGAAGCCTGTAACATCCGCTTCAGCCGCCACGACAACTACACCGTCCACAAGCGCTTCTACTGCGCGTCTCGGCACGACCCGTCCAACCAGAGAGCCACGCACATGTCCAAAAGTACCAACGCCGCCGCCTTCCTGCCGCAGCCCATCCGCACGCGCAAGAGGAAGAAGATGTACGAGATCCACATGGCCAGGACTGAAGCGTTAGCAAATGCCGCGGCAGCGGCGGCCTCCGCTGCCGCGTCCGCCCCGTCTCCGTCCGTCCTGGGCTTGGCGGTGAAGCAGGAGGTTTCTCCCGGTGGTGCGGGGAGTTCCAGTCCCGAAGGAGACGGTCCGATTGACCTCAGCAAAAGACCTCGTCTGAGGGAGGGTCCCCGGCACGGCGGCGGCAGCATCCTTCCAGCGCTGCCGCTCACCGACTACCACAAGTGCACTGCTTGCAGCATCAGCTTCAACAGCATCGAGAACTACCTGGCTCATAAAACCTACTACTGCCCCGCCACCACCCTCCAGCCGCACACGCTGGAACAGCTGCACCGCCTCAAGAGGTCCGCCTCCACCTCTCCCAAGAGCAGGCCTCAGCAGGAACGGCCCGACCTGCTGCACCCCGTCGAGGCCAAAGCTCTTCCGGCCGAGTGGGTCGTCCAGGGTCCGGGCACGTCGTCCACTCCTCACCCCGCCGCCTTAACAGCCTCCGGTGCCGCGTCGCCGCCGCACAGCGCCGTCGCGCTCGCGGCTACTCCGGCAGCGGGCGCCAAAGGCACGGGCTCCACCCAGGTGGTCTGCCCTTACTGCCCCAACAGGCCCATCACCTGTGACCTGATGGAGCACTTCAAGGTGACCCATGGCCTCGTGGTGACAGTCCAGCCGCCGCTGGAGTCCCCGGCCCAGCCGGGGAGCACGGTCAGCCGGAGCCCGAGCCTCAGTCCCAGAGACGGCGCGTCCGCCGCCACGTCCTCCGTCCCGGCCAGCCAGGCCAAACTCGTGTCTCGGGGGCACAAAGACAGCGTTAACGGCCAGGCCAGGAGCGGCGCCGCCTCGCCCGTCTCGCCTATGGTGAACGGCAGCCCGTCCGCCGGCGGCGGATCGCCGGCGGCCGGGTCTCCCCTGCCGGTGTCTCCCCCGACGGCTCCTTCTCTGACTGTGTCACCTGTGCCTGAGGTCCTGAGGGAGAAGCCCGACAAGCCGGCTGCGACCACGCCCCCTCAGCCCGCCCCCAAAACCCCGGCAGCCTCCCCGATCCAGAACGGAAACTCCCGTTTCTGCCGGCTGTGCAACATCAAGTTCAGCAGCCTGTCCACCTTCATCGCCCACAAGAAGTACTACTGCTCCTCCCACAGCGCCGAACACGTCAAGTGAGCCCGGCGCTGCCTCCCGGTTCTTTCCCCGCCCTTTCTCTTTCCAATGGAGCTCTGAAGGTCGTCCTGCCCCCCCCCAGTGAACAGTGACTGTTACCCCCCCAGCGGGGCCGAAGCCCGGCTGCCCCACAGCAGCGTTTTGCAGGTAGTGTTACGAACAGACAGTGACTGATGCGCCTCCTATGGGTCAAAGTTTGAAGTACACTAAGAGCCGAGGCGAGTCCCTCCTGAGTCCGCCACCCCCCCCGGGCCTCGCCGTATGTTGCATTATGGGACGCTAAACAGAAGAGAATCAGACGGCCTCCTTCATGTCTTCTCTGAACTGAGCGGCCGTGGGTTTGGAGGCTCTTCCTGATTCTGGTTCCAGACCCGGTCTGGAGGATCACTCATGTGGGGGAGAAAAAAGAAGAAGAAGAAAGACTCGATCACTGTT
Source organism: Salarias fasciatus (assembly GCF_902148845.1). Classification (NCBI taxonomy): domain Eukaryota; kingdom Metazoa; phylum Chordata; class Actinopteri; order Blenniiformes; family Blenniidae; genus Salarias; species Salarias fasciatus. The sequence continues at coordinate 30,933,005 of NC_043751.1, forward strand.
AATGTTTTTATTATCTGTGCATAGTGTATGATGTCTGAAAAGAAGAATTCTATAATGCTTTTGGTTTCAACACTGGCTCTTTTTGCTTACTAGAGAAGCTGAGGCGTTTTTAGCTGAAGAAAAAAAAAAAAGGTGTGGTATCACGATGTTACTAATTACTGAAGGATGATATTTCAAACCCACAAACAAAAAAAAAAACACGGACAGCCGTTCTTTTCTTTCATACACGCAAATTTTTATTTTCTTTCAGAAGATGAGAAAAAAAATGTGAAATATTTATCTTTTAAGTCCTCACCGATTTCATGTCAACAGAAAACTACCTACTTAGTGTTTGAGAGTATTTGTATTTTTTATTTGAATATTTTTCATACTGTTGGAAGGAAACTGTTTGGATGTGGGTGTTAAAGTGAATTTTCTAAGTGTAGATATGTAATATCTCTTCACGGTAATCACTGGGATCTCACACTGTTATCACCGTTTCTGTTCTGCTGAGCTCCGACGGCCGGCTCGCAGGGTGTGCTTTAGTTTTCATCCCCTTATCTTGTGAATTTAGCTGATTCTGAACACATGCGGATCAAAAGGCGCGTCCTCACACCCGGGTTCGGCTGCAGGAGCGACGGAGGCGGTGGTTTCCGGTGACCTCCGCCTCGCGGTCGCTCATTAAACTGAGGTTGTTGTTTTTTTTTAGATTTCATGATTGTGTTTCTGTCCGGTAATGAAGTCAAAGCGGTCGCAGCAGGTTAAGCGCAGTTTGTGTGTTCGTCTCTCACTTCACGTCTTTTTTTTTTTTTTTTTTTTTTTTTTTAAGGCTTTTAAACACTGGAGGAGCAACGAGTTAATGAGATGAAAATAACGAACAAAATGTTCAAACTGCTTCAGAAAGAGTCAAAAGTTCAACTATGATATCAAACAAGCAAAACATCATCACAGAATTCTAATACAAATATATTAAAAATCATTACAGTGGGAGCAGCAACAGCGTAAAGGTCTTAAAGCAAAAATCACCTCTTAGATGCAAAAGTGTCAGCAGTATCGCGCCTATCTGAGACTAGAATGGATGAAAAGTGCGTCACGTTTCCATGACGACCGAGTCGGAAACACGGGGAGAGTGGAGTCTGAATGGTTTCTACTGCAATACAGTCAGAAGCTGAAACATCTCTGAGGGACGAAACAAGAAACGCTCTAGTTCCTCTTCATTCCTCTGCGTTTCTGAGTCAGTCGTCAGAAAGCCCCGCCCTCTTTTCTGCTCTCAGCCAATCACTAATGTATTTCCAAAACTTGGTTTTTACTTCGTTACAGCGAAAAGAAAGTAGTATATTACTGTAATTGTTACTTGATACCGTGTTACACCGACACTGAGTACAACTCATGATGAGAGTTAAAATGTTGGCACACAAAAAAAACACAACCTGAGTGAAAATCTAAACCCGACAGCACAAAAACAGAAGTCAGAGCTCAAATATGAATTAAGACAAAGAGAAAACGTCTTCATTCAGAGGAATAGGATGAGTATTGAATACGAGGAAAACACAGGCTCCGCCCTTCAGTGTTTAAAGGCTGCAGATGTTCCAGCTGTGACTCCTCCTCCTCGTCTCGCGAAGCGTCTCAGCTGCCTTCAGATCCTCTCTGGACCGAAACGCGGTGAAAAACATCTGGCCGACGTGTTGATATCAGAATTGGATCACAGAAACAATCCGATCTGCCGTTTCTGTGGGTTTAAAGTTGATTACAGTCAAACGGCGCCGCGGCTCCAGCTGCCCTGCTGTTTCCACTCTTCCTCTCCGTCGGTTATTACGGTCCGGCACGCCGCCGGCGCCGCGGCGAGCGGCCAGTCCGCCGAGGCCGCTCGCCCATCAGGCAGGTTCGCTGTTCTGGAATCGTCTCGCTTCCTCTGTTTTCCCGTCCAGAACTCCTGCTTCGTGTCTCTCAGATGTTTTCGCGTTCACTCGGACGGGAAGCCGCGGACGCCGCGGCTCCGTTTCCACGGCGACCGAGTTAAACCCTGGCGACGTCCGCGGTGCTGGGAGCCGCTGAGAACGCCGCGGCTCCCGTGTTGAACGCACATCGGCGTCAGACCGGTTCCCCAAAGCGTTGTCGTGGAAACGGAGCCCGGTTCGGAGAAGCAGATCCTGTTACAGGGCCGCGTCGGTGGAAGCAGCGTCTGCGAGTACGAGTCCCGCCTCTGGAACTCTCAGACCTCTGCTCAGAGGTTCTCCGTCAGATTTCTCGGCGTCTCCGACATCTGTCTTATCCCTGAGCGTCTTTCCAAATCTCTTCCAAAACTCTGAATTGTTGCTCTTCATTAGTTGGGAATTGGAAGGTTGCAGGTTCGATTCCCCATCCACACTTCCCTACCATGTGGAAGTGTCCATGAGCAAGACGCTAAAGACCCCAAACCGTCCACTGGATGGACTAGGGCTCCTGACTCAGCAGGAATAGAACATCTCACATTTCTGTCGGGGTTTTCTGGCCGCCGTCGGTTCTCCTGAACCTGAACACTGTGCCGTTGAGCAAGGCATTGTAACGGAGCTGCGTTCACACACTCTTCTGCTGTGCTGCCTCCAGATGTCCCCTGCTCAGCGTCTCTCCGTACGTCCCTCCTCTCATTTGGGTTTTTTCATTTGTTGCACTGCGTCGTACAAAACTGTGCTGAATGTTTTAGGTTGAGCTACTTTTGTTTGGTTGTTATTGTATTTATGTTACGCGGCACTTTTTCCTGTTGAAAAGAAAAAAAAGAAAAAAAAAAAGCCCTGCGTCATCGCTCTACCTTGAAGGACTTCCTGAAAGATTCCCGCCCGGCATCCGGCTTCGGTTCCGTTCTGAAGATCTCTGGTTTCTGTTGATGATTCCTTTAGATGAAAAATCACAATGAATGTCGACACTTTTTTATTTCCAACTTCTTTCCTCATTTAGTTTCAGTTTCACTACACTCTTGTCCAAACTATGCATGGGAAATAAAAAAACGAAGTTCTGAGAGACACTGACGGAGCGTGAGCGTCTTTCTTTCTCACCGTCCTTGACTCCCGATCGGCTGCCGTCACAAATCGCCTCCTTTCATAAAGTTTTGCGTTTGAGGGGAGGCTGAGTGAATCATCAGCTTTCCTTTCACGCGAGTGCTCGACAGAAGAAAAGCTTTTGGAGCCACTCGGAGCTCCAAGGACGCCGCGATCAATGGCGGAGTGCCGCGAGTTGAAGCCAAACTCCGTTACCTGTTGAGCAACCCGGGCGGCCTCCCCCGCCTCCTCCAGCGGCGGCCTTCAGAGGCAACCACAACAGCTTTTTGAGAACAACTCCCGAGGTGGAACTTCTCAAAGTGTTTGTTTTAACCTTAATTCAAATAAACTTCTAACAGTCCCCGTCCAGATCCTCCTGGTCCTGGTCCTGGTCCTGGTCCTGGTCCTGGTCCTGGTCCCAGTCCGTAGTCTCCTGGACTTGGTCGTCTTGGAGTTGAAATTCACCATAATAACAATCCATCTTGAAAACTGCGCTGTTTTCGGCGTGTCTGTCGTTTCTGTGTGAACCCACAACGTTTTCACAACGCTGTTGTATAAGGCCCCATCCACACGGAGACGAATCCACCCAAAACTCAAAAATATTTGATCAATTCACCCTGTCATCCACACGAATTCAGCATTCCGTGAATCTGAAACTGATCATTTTTGAAACCAGGTCCCAGGGTGAACAGATCTGAAAACTGTTGAATCCATGGCTCCGTAATTCCTCCTATTTTGGAGCGTTTCCTGATTCGCTTGCGTCGTCGCACTACGTCGCAACAAATACGCAGAACACTGTAAAAAACATAAACAACGGCGCTGTGCAGTGGAGCAGACGTCCTGCTGAAGACTGCCAGCCTTTTGCCGCTTTTACAGCAACATATTGCACTGCTTCAGTTCTACCGGATACAACAAATCAGCATGGAGGACGCCGTGCTTCATGTGATTTTTTTTTTGTTTTACTGTAAATATACAGGCACATGGCAGACATGATGCCAGGGGAACACAATAAGCAACCAGTTTCTTTAAAACACTTTACATTTCTCACAGATACTGATAGTTTTTACAGCCTTTTTGTTTTCAGAGTCTTTTAGCATTTTTATGTAACAGAGTACAACATTTTTGAAGTGGGTAAATGACGGCTTCTGCCTGCTGTATTTGCATTTATGAATAATGAATTTTGATTTTAGGATTAGAAAAATTGATGATAAAATCTGTCCTTCTTTTCCTGTTTTCTGAAGAAACAAAAAAACAAATTTTCCCACCTCAAAGTGACGTCCTTGTCTACATTAGTAATTACAAAGCGACAGAAATCCTTCCAGAAGATCCTGGAGTCGTCACATGTTTAAAAGGGGTGTTGAGTTGTTTCAGGGTGATTTCTGCAGAAAGAACAGTTCGCATCAACGTCCCTTTATATTTTGTCATGAAGTGGTCAGCGGGATGCCTCGTGATGTTGGATCGACCATGAAAAAATCACAAAGTGCTACCAGGCAGAGGCGCTATCATATTGCCATGTATTTCCGGCGCTTGTCAGTGAAGCGCCACCTAGCGGCCTGGCATATTATTGCAACGTTTCAGCCGTTTTGAAAACAGTCATGTTGTCATAAATATTGAATCAACTCTGTCTTAAAGCTCGTGTCCGGAGTTTTGAAAGAGAGAGGTTTTTTCCGCCCTCCCTCTGCTTTCATGAGCGACCAAGCCACGCCCCTTTAATTGTGCACGCGAATTACCTGTCGGGTGAAAATGAGAGCCTCCGAGTCCTCCAGCATCCTCCATGTTTAGCTGTTTACGGTGGATGTTCAGCAGACAGTGGATATATCCGAGGTAAGCGGGGCGGCTGCTGCGTTGCTAACTCTCCTCTGCCTGGGCGAGTGCGCGTGCTCTCTGGCTGCGCGCACATGTTGACTGACAGCACGAGAATGCGGAAGCTCGCATTCTATTGGCTGACGCTGACCGGCGCTTTTTCGGATAACATGGGGGTCTATGAGACGAAGGCGGGGCTCATAAATAAATTTTTATATTGCTTTATGCTAATATTATGTTGTATCGAACCAGACTGACACATTTAAGCTCTGCTGAAAAATGATTCATACGTTGGAAACGAACGGAAACTCCGGACACCAGCTTTAACGGGCAAACGTTTCTGGAACTATGAGCGTTTTGGCTTCTTGTGGGCGGGGCCTAAACGTGAAGCTTTTCTGAAAGCTGTAAATGAGGCCTGGTTATATCTGTGAAGGTAAAAACCAGTGTAGTCCAGGGCAGACGGTGTTCAGCCCCTTCTAAATCCCCCATGATGCACCTCTCAGCAGAACCCCTCTGATCTGCCGGTAGAACTCTCATTGTGTTGAAGCCGCTGCTCTCAAAATGCCACATGGAGGATAAATCAGGGGAGCTAAAGGAATTAGCCTGGAAGCCGCTAGCTTTAGCTTCCAGACGTGATTTGACAGGAAATGCCTTTCTGTTTTCACCTCTTGATGCAGAGCTAATGCTAGCTTCAAGGCTAACGCCACATAGTGAGTGAAGGCAGCTGTAGCAGAACCTTCGGTTCTTCAGCGGGGAGTCAGGAGCTCACTGCAGTCGTATCGGTTCCGATCGATCGTGAACTGTTTCAGATACAACCGTGAGGAACCGAGACTCGGCGCCGAGGCGAGTGAGAACCCTCCACAGCTTTACCACAATCCAGCGGGCCGGAGTGACATTTCCTGTGAGCGGCGCTCAGCCGGAACCCGAGGAGATAAAGAGCTAATTCACCGCCGCCGTCCTGATCCGCTGCCAGTCGGCGGCTCAACCCGTCCAGATAAGCAGCAGGACTCACCGCTCATTAATACCGTTAACGGGCCTGTCACACACTCACTTCTCTGGTGTCAGAACAGCCTTTCAACTGAAACGTTACGTTTTTCTTTGTTGTGATGAAGAGTAAACGTGATGAAAATATCAATGTTTTTACCAAACTGAGCAGTCATGAGAGAAAATGACCAGTTTCAACATGAAGTCAGTTTTACTGGAGCAGAATCCAGTGAAATATCTCAAAACTTAACACCTGTTGCTTTCTGCATGTTTTTATTCATGACTTCGAGGCTAACGCTAGTTAGCTAGCTGTCATGGCGGCATCCCCTCACAGTTGTGTCGCATCCGCGACTCTGAAGAAACTTGTTACAAAATCAATATTCTCTGAAATTTTCAGTTTGGTTTGTGGTTTGGCCAGAGCGGAGCCTCCTCCAGGCCAGTTTTGAGCCCACAGGCCTTATGTTTGGCAACCCTGCATCAATACAACATAAGATAATGTTAGAACATTGAACTAGACGCATTATTCATTCTGTTCCACCTTGAAAACAGAAATACAGAAATTATCATTGAAACATTAATTAAAGAAAAAGAACAATGAAAAGGGTAAAAGACTTGGAGAAAATTAAGGTTTTGAAAGTTTTTGGTTTTTTTTAATGAATTTGTTGTGAAACTTTTGATGCTGTTTAGACCAAACTCTGTTGAAAAAGCTTTTTGGCCTTTAAAGGAAGCACTTTTCAGGGTGTGCTGTAACAGCAGGGGCACCAGGACAGAGCCCTGAGGAGCTCCACATCGGGCTTCAGCTTCCAGTTATTACAGCTGAAAAGAGAAAAGAAATCAGAAGCATGAAAGATCCTGAAAGATCCTTCTTCCTTTGTTTTATTCAATTCCTGTTCAAGACAATTTGAGAAGAATGACTTTAGAATAATAATATAAGCTACAGTTTTTTCAGTTGGTGGTGTGTTTTGTAATTTTTTTTTAATGAAAAACAAAAGTAACTTCACTCAAAAAAAGGCTGAAAAGCTCTGGGGTAAACTGCAGTCCTTCAGGCAGGGTGCGTATCGCTCTGAGACTCTGGTGAAGTAATAAAAGCAAACCAGATCGTCTGCAGGTGAGTCGTCCCACCTGGACGGAGTGAGGCTGACTGGAGCTCCACATTAGAGGCCAGGTGAGCAGAGCCGTGCTGCGGGACTCACATCTCCTCATTCCCCCTGCAGGGACGTCTCTTAGAAACCGATTGATTGATCGATTCCCTTTTTTTTTTTTTTAATTGTCTTACGTTTTTGATGTGGCCTCATAAATGGACTCTTTTTTTGACAATTCGCAGCTTGTTTGAGATTTTTCCCTCCACTCAAACTGCCTGTCATCCAACAGCAGAGCACGAAGTTTTGAATAAAAAAAGTCAGAATTCTGATGAAGACCATGAGAGAAGAGGGGCTCGGTGTGGATCCTCCAGCTTCACGGAGACGGCGGTCCAGGAAGCCCTGAAGCAGCTCTGACTGAAGCTTTACTGAACACAAAGGTCTAGACCAGGGTTCTGCAACCTTTAGGACCGAAAGAGCCATTTTAGTGACTTTCAGCGAAGTCGCAAGAAACATTTAACCTTTAAAATGAGGCGAATGCAGCTCAGGAGGTTTCATAATAGTGTGGAGGTTGCGGAAGGAGGAGACGGACGCTGGACTCGGATTGAGCGTGATTTATTCTTTGCACTGACCGTGACAGCTGTCATCCAGGAAGACGCCATGACGGAACACTCCCGCCTATTTATCCCCACCGACAGTGCAACACACCCCCTACCTCACCAACCCCGCCCCTTCTAATGTGAGGTCACTCCCTCCCCACAGACACCACAATAGTTTTGATTCACAAACAGAAGCTAGATCTCATGATGCATTTGTGAAGTTAGGGTTCAGATTAGTGGACATTTTGTTAAATTCGGCCTCTTTTTGTACCTGATTTGAACAGTTTTGCTCCAAGTTTCAAGTATTTTTTTGTTGACAGTTTATAAATTTTAGCAGTTTTAACCATTTTACTTCCGTTTAAGCAGTTTTGCATGCTATTTTTCAACCGTGTTTATTTTCTTCTTTTATAAATTCGAGACATTTCGTGTTTTTTAAGCCCTTCTATCATTTCCCCCCCCCCCCCATTTCTTGTGGTTTTAGCTATTTTTCCTAATTTTACTTGGACCTTTATTTGAATCCCTTTTGAACCGAGAGTGATGAATCATTTTGAACAGTACTGTGGTGTGTTACTGTAAAAAAAAAGTTTAATGTTCTTTCACCCTTCATATTGTAAAGCTTCATGGAGCCGCTGCAGAGGGACTGAAGAGCCACAGGTTGAACACCCCTGGGGGGTATTGCACAAAACCAGGATAAGGCATTAAGCCAGCAAACTGTGGTGATCCTGTGGTGAACCTGGATGAAGTTATCCTCAAGTCGGTTGCACAAAAGCTGGCCAAGTTTATCCCGGGCCAGTCACCATGGTGATTTATTCTCTGCAGCTCGCTGCTCCACAGCAGGCTAACTACCAGGATAAGATTAAACTGCTGTCAACAATGTGAGAAATGGGCGTGGTTTACAGCATTTCCTTGATTTTTACACATTATTACATCATTTAATGATCCTGCAGCCAAATCTTACTACTGTAGTCGTTGCATTTGCAGGGTCTGGTTGACTTTAGTATTATTTTGTTGCACAGATTATATGAAGACCAAAATAACTTTCAACACAGACATTTCAGAATCCTTTCTTCATTAATACAAGTCCTACAATAAAAGGTTCACAATTATTGTAAAGACAATGGGAAAAAAAAAACCCTTCATGAAACTGGTACTAAACCACACTGACGTAAAAAATAAAGAATAAGAAATAAAATACAACAACTCCTGAAGCTATACACGATGAGAAACAAAGGAAAAATAAATGTATCACACCACTGAAATGGACTACAATATAACAGACAGCATCATTTTGTCTGTCTTCTGAAAATAGGACCACATCATTCTGACTCCACTCTTTTAACGGCTAAAATCGTACAGAAATTCATTCTCAGAAGACAAAAAATGTATCTCTTCATGTGATAATTGCTCTTTGGGCGACACTGAAGTAACTTATCAGACTGCAGAATATTTTTTTGTCTGGTTTTCACCTGCTGCAGGTTCTTTTCTGGCCGACAGGTTTGTTCTTCATGACAGACGAGGGATGAAACAGAACACAGCAGGAGAACAGCTGATTCAATAGAGAACACGGCACAGAGTTGAAATTTTCTTTGAACTTAATTATACTTCACATAACCTATAATGTGCGGATTATAACGTGTCCACCAAAGTGTTTTGGGGTTGTTGGATTGTGTATTTGATGAGTTTGACGAGGGGGAACAAAAATACCGTCCACTTCCATTGTGTCCGTCCCGAAAACCTTCCCCGACTCACCTCTGGATAAACAACAGCTCGCCCTCACAGAAACAGTCAGTATGCTGTTTGAAATGATGAAGGAACTGCGCTGAATGGGCCAATTTGCCAAAATGTTGAAGTATCGCTTTAAAGCAGACGTACAGGCTGTAATAAAGGATGTGTTTTGTGTAAAGTCCTCGCTCTGCCCCCCCCCCCCCCCCCCCATATAAGTGAGCCCCCCCGACAGCCGCGGTACTGTCTGCACAATGCTGCTCATCCTGCATGAAGTAAGGTTCACGTCCTTGTTCCATTTTCAATCAGTGATTCTGTGATCGATGTCGTGGTCTTCTGAAGAACGCCGTGACGCCACTGATCCTGATGCTCCACTCCTGGCTGGACTGAGCCGCGTCTTTTCATCCAGGCTCGGCAAACGTGCAGCCGATTAATCCGAGAAAACACCGACGAGGCTGACTCAAGCCACGCATTTTCATTTATCCTGGATTTATTCATCCTACTTTTGTGCAATACCCCCCTGATCTAGAGACTGTGATCTTTTATTGTGGAGTTCTTAGTTTTTACGCCTTTATGTTGAGGTAAGCTTTTAAAGTTCAGAGTTCTGTGCAGTTACTCCAACATGAACACTTTAACATGAATTTATCGTACTTTATAAAATACAAACGATGAATCAGGATTAACCAGTAAATCCTGTTCAGAGGACCAGTTTTAAAGCATGATGGACACATTCTCCTCTGATTCACTTTCAAGATCAGCCCAGAGCGCCACCCGGTGGCCCGGCATGCTAACTGTGCCGCTTAAACAGAACTTTTCTGAAATGAAGGCCTGAATGTCAGCAGAGCGCCGCGGCGCCGACGACCGAACAGTCCTGAGAAGCTGTCAGAGACACTCGTCCGCTCTTCCCTCTCTAATGAAAATGGCTTTTTGTGGCGTCTTGGCGCGGCGAGCAGGTCGGAGCTCCCAGGAGAGCTCCTGATTGGTTCCTGATTAATTCACCTCCCGGAGAAATTCAATGAAAGAGAGAATTTGGCCTTGGAGTGAGAAATTCATTTGAATAAATCTCTACTACACACACACACACACACACACACACACACACACACTCATGTTCTTGATTAGAGGAGCAGATCCACTGCTGATTCACACTTATTTTTCTTAAATGCATCGAGACTGTGGAGCTTAAAAGCACGAGTGGAAAAAACCCACAGTCAGTGAACACATCAGACACACTCCTGACAGTTGTTATTGTTCGAGAGCTCTTCTGAAAATCGCCTCTGTGAGAGTTTTTGTCTGTCAAGCCTACTTTTAACCACTGTCCTGCCACAACTCTGAAGACAAGGTCTTCAAACCCATTTCAGAAAAATATTGCAAACACTTCTCTTTTTTTTTTTTTTTTTTTAACTGTTCTTGTGTTGTGAGGTTCCGGTCCTCGTGGTGGGGGCGACGGCGCCACATGTCGTGCCCCCACACTACATTTGACTCCGCCCCCTCCCCCGCCACGATTCAGAAAAAGAGCAAAATAAACTAATATAAAATGATTCTATGCTAAGGCTGCACGATTAATCGATTTTGAATCGTAACCGACTTTTTGGGTTAAGAAGATGTTAAAAACGCTGAAATCATACGTGAACGATTTCGGCTTTTCACATGAACGCATCCTTTTTGGTGCCTCTGAGCCACCATAGTTTCTCCGGCCGTCTCATGACGTCATGGCGGAAGTGCGTTCCTGCCTTCGCTCAGCGTCTGGTAACGAACGACAACAAGCCAGGCTGCTGCCGGAGAAGTGACATTTGCTCAGGGAAGTGAAGTTTCAGGCTGAGTTCATCCCGACTTGGATCCAGATCGACCTCTGACCTCCTCCTCGAAGCGGCCCCGGCTCCACCCAGAAGTAGGTCGACCCAACATGAAAAACGTGTTCACACTGTGGCTCCCGGCTCCACCGCGGGCCGCTACATCAGTGAGGTCGAGCCAAATACCTTCGGTGCAACACAGAGTTTCCTGTTCATTGATTTTTGTTCAAGACCAGAGGGAGGCTGTGACTGTAGCTTCTTACCTGAGCTGCCTTCCTGCCTCACCTGACGACCGACCGGCTGACTGACTGACAAACTAACTGACTGAGATTTATATGACGTTGTAGGGGATTTCTCTTTTACAAAAAGTGACTTTATTCATTTTATTTTTTGTTTTAAAGGTGCATTAAGGAGTTTTTCAACTTCAAAAATACTTATTTTCCACCATAAATATGTACAATGTGCCCTGACATATTCATTACCAGTACCTCTAACAGCGCTAAATTGCCACTTGAAAGTCACAGTGCCGGTCCGGCACCAGCATTTTTTTGGGGAGAATTTGAAAGGAATGACGTAATGCGCGCTCCGGCTGACCTGATGGAGTTAAGTTTCGTTTTGTCCGCCATTACTCCGCCAGATGCTTAGTGAGCAACAACTGAGCAGGATCTTCCAGAAAGTAAGAACAGACTGGCTTCTAGCACTGCCACAGCTCCACACAGACTCCACCAGGGAAAAGAAACTTACATTTTACTCGAGCGCTACTAACAGAGCGAGGAAGGAGTTCCTCTCTTCCGTGCACGTGGGCCACAGGCACGAGTGTTTCACTAAGCTGCGTTACGCCCAAGGCCTGCAGGGGGCGCCGTTTCGCATAAAATGTGCAAACTCCTTAAGGCACCTTTAAGTAAGAACACAGACCTGGGGTGTGTTAAGATAAGGTGCTCTGAATCTCAGGGGATTCTTGTGTTTATTTACAACAGATTTCAGTTCACTGGCAATAAGGAGACATATTTGAGATTGATTGTTACTTTAATTTTATAACTGACAGTTTTGCACTATTCAGTGACGTGACTGTAACTTCTGGACTGGGGGTTTGTTGAATCCAAACAGAGAAAATAAGGTTCAATAAAAACATTCAAAGTACTTTATTCATCTTTATTTATTTATTTATTTTTTATTTTACAAAAAGTTGTAATCAAAATGGAAAAATTGGGTTTGAGAGAAAATAATCGGGATTTTATTTTTAGGTAAAATCAAGCAGCCATAATGCTAACAATGTGTGTGTTTCATAAAAGAGCAGATTAACAGCTGCCCTGAGGAGGCGGGGCTTAGTGGAGATTCCACCAATCACTGATTAACACATGAAAGGCATGAAATTAAACCAACCGGCGCCGTTTAACCGCTGTGGCATTGGGTGAATTGGAGGGATCCGGTCCATCGAGATCTGGTTTATAGGCCTCTGAAACCGAAGCATGAAGAAGTGCTCCGCCTCGAAATTTAGGCGGGAACCTGCCTCCAGAGAGGTGCTGAAGATTAAGTTAATCGCCGCGTCAACACTCACGGCGGCCATCATGGCGCCGTCTCGGAGCCACATTGAGGTTTCTTGCTGTTTTTGTGCCGTCAAGTTATTTGGACGGGAACAAAAGTAGTCGTGGATTTTCAAACAAAACATAAAAGACTTACGTCGTTTATGAGCCTGGGATCAGTAAACTTTTATTTGTCAGATTTTTGGCATTGTCTAAGACAGTTTATGAAAACCATTGTCTGTGAGCACTCATGAGAACCATTTTCTAGGAAAACTTCGAAAAGCTTTCAACACTTATGAAAACAATAGTCTACAAATACTTCTTAAAACCATTGTCTGTGAAGCAGGCAAGCCGTCATCGTTCTCTGACCTCATGCGGTGGTGAGTCTGAGCAGCAGATTGTTTCTGATTTCTGAGTGTTCTGCTCAAATCTGCGGTAATGAAGGGAGAGTGCGAGCGAGCGAGGGCGGTGGAGGGCAGAGCGAGCGAGGGCGGTGGAGGGGGGCGCCAGCAGAAGCACTCTGCAGTGAGAGTGCTTTCTGCCGCTCTCTAACCTCTCATTAACCCCGGACAGGAGGACGTTCACCACCGGGGAGCGCCGTGGAGCGCCGGCAGGGTCGGCCGGCCACTTTGTTTCCTTCATGTGGCTCAAAGATCGGCAGCGACCGTGAATTTTAGCTTTGGTTGTAGCGGCGAGCCACATGCTAGCTTCCTGCGCGGGGGAGAAACCCGCCTCAAATCAAGAGCTAACCTAGCTTGAAACACTTCTGGAACCGGACCGGAACACGTCCAAAACAAGCCAGAGCTGTTAAGAACAACAAGTCAGAAAATAACCTGAAACTAGTTTAACATAAAGTCCAAAAATAGTCCGAACCGGATCCACCAATGATCCTTCAAATCCAGAACTGTCCTGAATCAAATCCAAACCACCCCTTTCCTTCACATTAGCTTGTTTTTTAGCATTAGCAACAGCTTTGATGAGTGTGAAGAGATGCTTTCAGCACATTGATGAGTCCAGAGTCCGTCATGTGAGCAGCTGAAGCGATGAGCTGTGCTTTAGTCAGACGTGGTGGGCGGCGGCGGCGGCGGCGGCGGCGGCGGTTGTGATGGCGGTGACGGCGGCGGCGGCTAATTCAGTGACGCGTCTCCACTCAGGACGACCAGCTGCTGAGTTCAGTTTCTCTCATCAGAACCTTCAAAGGTCAAATCCTCTGATCAGGATGGAATCCCTTCCAACCTGATCAACACACACACACACACACACACACACACACACACACACACACACAAAATGCACACAACACTCATTCACTAATAGATAAAATTTGTGCACACAGTTCAGGATGTCTGTTGAGCAGAAGTGAGGCAGTGTGTGTGTGTGTGTGTGTGTGTGTGTGTGTGTGTGTGTGTGTGTGTGTGTGTGTGTGAGAACAGGGTTGTGAACAATCTGCCGGCTGCAGCCGCCTCCTGTCGGCCGCCCGCCGTGGGCTTCCTTCACGTGACGTGCGCGCCGCTTCACGTGCGCTCGCTAAAAAGCGATGGGGAATAAACGAGGAGCTGTTCGGAGGAAGGAGAGTCGACGTCAAAGAAGAGAAGAAAGAAGAAAAAGCCTCAAACGGCAAAGTGCTTCTGTGTTCCTGCCAGACGATTACGCCTTTGTTCTGAAAGAGGAACGAACGGAACCTTATTAGCTTCTTCCTAGACATTAGCAAGCTGCCAGTCGAAGATACTGCTGGGGGGGGGGGGGGGGGGGGGGGGGGACTGTGACTGCTGGGGGGGGGGGTCACACTTTTTAATGGATTTACTGTATTTCTGCTGCTTTATTTTAATGGTGGAAAAAAAGGATTCCACGTCCGACAACATTCCTCTGCTGCATCACCTTCTGCAGCTTTAACTATGCTAACATCCAGCTAGCATCCTGCTAACATCCAGCTAGCATCCTGCTAACATCCAGCTAGCTTTATGCTAACATCCAGCTAGAATCCTGCTAATGTCTTAGTGCTATCGTACCATCATGCTAACATTCTGCTAACGTCTAATAACAGCCTCCAGTCATTCTGTTAGCTTCATGCTAGCATTCTGCTCACGCCCTGGAGCGGAGCCACAGTCACAGCCCCGTCACTCCACCATGCTTCCCGCCACACGGCGACGTTTTGAAGTTGATGTCTGTTTCCATGGCAACGGCAGAAATGCTGAAAATGTCGCAAGTGTGTCGGGGCACCAGTTGGTTAAAGTAATGAAACCAAAGAGAGCAATGGACTGTAAACATGAACAATGGGAGAACAGGGACGAATCTGGACCGGGACCAGGACCAGGACTGGGACCAGGACCAGGAGAACCGGGACCAGGACTGGACCAGGACCAGGAGAACCGGGACTGGGACCAGTTGTTACTCTGAGCACTAACTGTGAGAAGCTGACTCTCTGCTGCCACCCAGAGGCTAACAGGGGCGGCGGCCTCCACCATGTTTCATCAGACTCAGTCGCGTCTCGCTGGAAATGTCAACATCCTCAGCTCCGCTCCACCCTCTGGAGGTCAGAGGTCAGCAGGGGGTCATCAGGATCCTCTCGTCTCATGAGAGCTGCTCTGGGCTTCAGGAGCCGCCGTCAGGCCGTAGACCAGAGTCTGACACCATGAGGTCCTCCGCCGCTGTCTCCACGTCCAGGACCATGAGGTCCTCAGGCCAGAGAGCTGAGCAGGGGGACCATGACAGACCAGGTCCTGGAGGACTCTGGTGGACCAGTAGAGTCCAGGTCTCTGAGGTTCTTCTTCAGAACACTTTGTTTGGATGATTAAAGAGTAAAAGTGAGAAAAGTGATTTCAACTTTTCTCGGATGAGATCATGATCACAGTGAAATGTCAGCGAGTTCAATCCCGACACACACACACACACACACACACACACACACACACACACACACTGGGCTGTGGTTGCCATGGAGAACATGAACCATGAAGCCTCAAAGCTGGTGACGCCGGTTCCCTCGCCGCTCGACTGTCTGTCTGTGTGTGATCAGCGTCGTGGTGGCGCTCTGCCCCCCCCACCCCGGCCCCCCCGCTGTGAGTCCAGCTCATCAGGGTCGCGGGCCGCCGCTCGGCGCCGCCCTGCGTCACGCAGTGGAAATGAGCCTCGGTGAACAAACAGGACCCGTCCTCCCCTCCGGCCCCTCAGACCGGGGGGGTCGCCCGGCTCGCCCGGGGGCTAATGACAGCCACACGCTACAACCGGGGTCAAGAGGTCACCGTCCGGACGCTCCATCAACCAGCAGAGATCTGATTGGACGAGAGGCCGAGACGCCAGCGCCGCCGCTCACGACCCCTGTGACCTTCAGAGTAATTCCTGTGAACAAGTCTTCAGCTCACGGAGAATACTGTAAAACCAGTGATTCCCACCGGGGGGGCGGTGGGGTGGGGGGGGTGGGGGGCGGTGGGGGGGTTCGATCCTTTCTCCTCTGGTCCTTCAGCTTCACTCGTCTCTTCGCTGCTTCAGTCGTTCATCTGCGTTAAAACAACGGAATTCTGCTCTTCAGTGTTTCTGAGAACGACGCAGCTGCCGTGTTTTCACCACTGCTTTTAAAACAGTTGTGTTTTCGGAGCACCGTTGCCGTGGAAACACAATGAAAACACGACCAGAGTGTCGACGTGGAAACGAGGAATCGGACTGGAACCACGATGCTTCCTGAGGTCTGAGAGGAGGACACTGTGATCCGTCCAATCAGAAGCCTCCGTCCCTGTCCTCCACCCTCCGTCCCCGTCCTCCACCCTCCGTCCCCGTCCTCCACCCTCCATCCCTGTCCTCCACCCTCTGTCCCTGTCCTCCACCCTCCGTCCCCGTCCTCCACCCTCCGTCCCCGTCCTCCACCCTCCTTCTTCTTCCTCCACCCTCCGTCCCCGTCCTCCACCCTCCGTCCCCGTCCTCCACCCTCCTTCTTCTTCCTCCATCCTCTGTCCCCGTCCTCCACCCTCCATCCCTGTCCTCCACCCTCCGTCCCCGTCCTCCACCCTCCTTCTTCTTCCTCCACCCTCCGTCCCCGTCCTCCACCCTGCCCCCCCTCCCAGCGCTCCGTCCTCCTCCTGCTGTCTGTCTCTCTGACATCGACTCATTTTAAACTAATAACCTGAGATCTATATCAAAAAGAAGATCAGTAAAAAGCCTGGAGCCCCCCCCCCCGGGCCCTCAGCCCCCCCTCACCCCCCCCCGGCCCCCCCGGCCCTCCTCAGCGCCCTCGGGTCCCCTGGCTGTGGTGCTGCGGGGGGCCGACAGGCCTTTAAATGACACTTTTGCTGTGAAGCCCGGAGCTTTAATGAGCTCCGTCACTCAGGAGGACGGAGGATTATTTATAGGGTCGCTGGTGAGCGTCACAGAGCAGAAACACTTTAAAAAGTTACTGTGATTGATCACTTCTGATTACTGATCACCTCTGGAACTGATTACCTCTGGACCTGATCACCAGCAGCTGACTGATGTCTGGCTCCAGGCCGGTCAGACCTCGGGTCACGCCAGCAGGAAGGGTTGATTGATGGGAAGGAAAGAAGCTGCTCAGTAACGGTGAAAACTCAGAGGTGAGGCCGTCATTTGCTGGGTCTCCCACCCGGACTTCTCTTCCTGACTGACTGAATTAACATCAGTACATTTGAACAATTCAAACCGCACCTTTACAGAGAGGAGTAACGAGGACGACAGGAAGGAGAAACATTCTTCTTATTATCTGTAACCGTTCCATCGATCAGTAGTTCCATTAAATCTTTGTTCTCCTTGTTTCAACCATTTCTCTCTGGATCTTATAAAAGCTTCTGCCTTTAATTCATACATGTCATTTAATTCTATTGTAACTGTTAATTTCAATCGTTCTTCATCAGTTTTGCTCACAGGTGGAAAATTACAGAGAGATTTAAACTTTTCTTTGACGATTTGCTCTGCTTTCATAAAGTTGCTGCCAAACTTTCTCAGGAATTCACCAGGTTCAAATTGAAGAAGCTCGCCGTTCGTACCAAAAACACATTTTCCCTTCGTGCTTTGTCCCAGTAGAGTTTAATCATCTCAGTTATTTCTAATCCTGTAATGATTTGACAGAGAACTGTAGAGCTTCCAACAGGAGGATAGAGAATTCTGCTGAATACTGAGATCCACGTGAAAACTGGACGACATTAAACCGCTGAGGTTTCCAAAACTTAACATCATGAGTTTCTAGAAAGAAAAGTCTGTTTTTAACTGTATTACATGTAAAAACCAGGCCTTGTGTTTTACATTGTGCCTTAAAGCCTCAGAGTTCAAGGAAACAACGAAGACCAGAACAAAGAATCCCAAAACAGAAACAGGAAGCTGGACCAGGACCAGGAGAATCTAGACCAGGAGAGTCTGGACTCTGGAGAAAAACTGTTCTGACTGTCCTTTCTACTGAGCATGTGCAGACCGACTGGTCCCTCCAGCCGTGGAGCTCACCCCCCCCCCCTCAGGACCTGTACAGGAAGTTCTTGATGTGCAGTTGCGTGTCGTGTGCGGGGATCTGTTCCCGGCTGGTTTTCTCCTCCCGTCCTGCGATCCCAGCAGGGGGCCTGGCTCTCTTCCCTCCGCTCTGCCGGCTCGCGGGGGATTGATGACTTTCCGGCGTCTCATTTCAACATGAAACACTGAGACGGTTCCGTCGTGACTGTAGTGTAGACTTGGACGGCGTCCGTCCCGCAGCTCTGACGCAGGAAACCCCCGCGAGGGACGAGCTGCAACTCCAACCCGAGCAAACGACGCCGGCGTCGCCGGACGGCGGGGAAACGAGCCTCGTCTTCCTCCGACAGCGTGAGGAATCTCCTCATAACGGCTCCTCTAACGGCGCCATTGGCCCGGATAACGACTCCGCCATGACAGAAACGCCTCTTTTACGGCGTTCTCTACGACCCCGGAGGGCCTCGGGACCGTCGCCAGGCTCCTCAGGCTGGAAGATTCTTTATTGGCTTTGTTTTGAGAAAATTTCCCAATAAACCGAATTACTGTCGTGATGACGAGTCGCCGATGGGCGGCGAGAGAAAAGAGTCACGGCTTCTTTAAAGTCTTTATTATTGAACATGTTCCCTCTTCCACACGTAGATTAAAAAAGTCACTGCTTTTGATGTTTTTACCGATTAAAACTCCATTTAAAGTGAAAACAAACCGTTTTTGCGCTCTCATCAGTGGTGGGTGAACCCTGTGAAACTCCTTCATGGCGCCCAGTCGACTGAATCCACTGGGTTCAGACGGGAGTTTTGGATTTCGTCTGTTTTTAAACGTTCGGTGTGCTTTAGACTCTTCAAACTCAAATGTCAAACGCGTGGAGAAGCTTTTCACGGATGAGAGCTGCCCTTCTCTCGGCTCGTCGCCGTCCTCTTCACAAAGCAGCTGAACGAGAGAGAGCTGGTTCCGGGTGGAGCCGGGGTCTGGGCGGAGCAGGACCGGTCCGTCATGGCGGAGGGTTTTCTCGTCGCTCCGCCTCAGACCAGCCAGAGTCCTGCTGGCCAGTGAGCGGATCGATACTCATCGACTGGCGCTGACGGGTTTCCTCTATTGAAAAGCCGCTGAGTAACTGGATACAGATGACAGTAAATCACAAGTCTCCAAATATAGAGGAGCAGGGAGGCAGACGGTGACCCAGAGGTCAGGAGGAGGTCAACACATGAGCGTGTCTCCATCCTCCAGCCTCATCCCTCCATCCTCCACCCTCATCCCTCCTTCCTTCTGTCCATTTCACCACCAAATGAACAAAATGAAGGGACGTCAGAAGGCGACTGCAGTTCAAGGTTTTCTGAAATGAGATCTAAGAATGGAGGATTTTGGAGGAGCTCTCTGCTGCTCTCTCCCTCGCTCTCTCCCTCGCTCTCTCCCTCGCTCTCTCTGGGTAAATGTTGATTTGTGGCTCCTGCTGGAGCTTTTTAACGGCGGTGAAATTAAAGTCCCGACTCATCACGGCGCTCTCCGACCCAGACTCCTCTCCAGCTGCTTCTGATTGGAGCCCGGACGTGAAGAGAGGCTCGACGGGCGACACGCCGCTCTCACTCCTCAGAAACTCATCACTCCTCACTCCACCGCTGCACTCCACACAACATCTGCCTCACCGATCCCACACACACACACACACACACACACACACACACACACACTCACATTGACGGCAGCGGAGCTGCCACCATCCATCACCTCCATCATCCATTCATCCACCCATTTATCCATCTGTCCATTCATCCATCATCCATCATCCATCCTTCCATCCATCCTTCCATCCATCTGTCCATCCATCTGTCCAATCATCCATCCAGCATCCATCTGTCTATCCATCCATCCATCCATCCAACCATACGTTCAACATCCATCCATCAGTTCATCCATCCATCATCCTTCATACATCCATCTGTCTATCTGTCCATATCATTTATCCAACCATCCACTCATCCATCCATCCGTCCAAACATCCATCCAGCATCCATCAATCATCCATCCATCCATCTGTCCATTTATCCATCATCCATTAATACATCCATCCAACCATCTGTCCAACATCCATCCATCTGTTCATCCATCCATCCATCCATCCATCCATCCATCCATCAGCTGTGCATCTGTTCATCCATCTGTTCATCAATTCATCTGCCCATCATCCAACCAAACATTCACCCATCCAACATTGATCCATCATCATCTGTGTGTGTGTGTGTGTGTGTGTGTGTGTGTGTGTCTGTGTGTCTGAGCGTGTCTTTGTGTGTGTGTTACTGTCAACACTAAATGTTAAATGTCAGTAGATTTAACTTATTTGTTCCTTTTCTTCTGCTCCAGTCGCCTCAAAGCTCTTTTCATTGCCGTGCAGTGGACGATTCTTGAAATTAAAGGATAGGGTTTTATATTTTTCAGTTTCTCCTCATGTATGTGTCGTTTTTTTTAGGAGGCGGTGTTTTCTCTAAAGCGCCATTCAGGCTGGAGGAACCCAATCGAACAGAATGAGCAGAGTAAAAGCAGCTCTGTGAATCGTGCAGGCGCCTCGACTCCGCCGCTCTTTGTTCGTCTTGTGAGAGCCGCTGTTTGAAGGGAGCCGTAATTACAGCTGTTTTATAGCGAGTCTGTCTTGACGTGAGAAGCTTGTGTGTCGCCGGCGTTCGCGTGTTTTTCCACCTGTCACAGTGAGAAGCCGCAGAGCTCCGAGCCGACCTCTGTCATCGGCTGTGGGAAAACGTGTGAAAGAACCGACACAGGAAGTCCATCAAGACGCCTCCGCTCTGCCAGAAGCCCCGCTGCTGCTGCTGCGTTTAAACGCTCTGCTGAAGGACACAACGTAGCACAATGCTAGCTTTAGCATTCTAGACTGTTTCACCAAACTCTGGTTTCCTGGAGGAGAAAGGCTTCAGTCATTTCACGATACGTAGCGTTAGCTCTGTAGCATTAGCTCCATAGCTTTAGCCTGTTGCAGTAGCAGCAGAGTTAGCGTCTTAGCTTCCCTTGATACGGCTCCATTTACACAATGTCTTGAAGTAACAACACAAACTTTCAGAGTGTATTGTTCGTCGTGTTCTCCGTTGTCAGTGTTTAGAGTGTGTGTTCTCTGTAGCATGTGTGTGCAATTTCATTACTTAAAGCGACACTAAGGAACTTTTCAACCTTAATAAAACATTTTAATATCTTTTGTGATGATACATCAACTTAAAACTAGTTGAATGACCCCTCTGTCACAGGCTGAGGGCGTCAGTATTGCTTTCACTTGGACTGAGCAGCTGTGAGGAGGGTGGTAGGAACCCTGGACACTAAAAAACTACAAATGTGCGGACTGCTTTACGGCATGCGTCATATCATGATATAACATTGTTTAGCCACCATTAGATTCATTACCTCGTCGCTGTCCGTCCTTCACACAGCCACTGGAAACAAATGAAGGCGAGTTCAGTCCGACAGCATGCCACCGGGAGCAGCATTTTACGACACCGCGCGCTAGTCCTCATGGGAACTGTAGTTTTCTTTCAGGCAAAACACTACCGCTTTTGTCCACTGGCGCCGCCAAAATCAACGAAAACCGAAAGTTCCTTAGTGTTGCTTTAAAGAGCAACTAACCCCCTTGACAGAGATTTACTCCGCCCCCTCAGGATTTGAAAATAGGCGGGCTCGGCGGATTGGAAGGGGGAGGAGGGAGAGGGGAGGGAAGGGGGGCTGAGTTGTTGTGACAGCGCACGCCGGCACCGAGCGAGTCCGAGTGGTGACGGGCGGAGCGTCGGAGCGGCGCAGAGCGGAGCGTCACTCGGAACACGGAGCGTCGGGGCGCCTGGGGGGCCGTGGGTTTTCATAACCCACCAACCCTACGTAAATCACGCCTGTGAACTACGATAAATGATCTAATCAACTAACTCTAATGCTAAAATGATGCTAATGCTAAAACAATGCTAATCCGATAATCGCTATGAAAAGATGGCTCGCTCTGGTCCGACTCAGGAGGCCGGTTATAGGGGAGGCATCTGCTTGTACAGGGCTGTACTCGATGACGTAGGATGGATGCAGGGGCGTGGGCGAAGCGTGCGTTGGATGCCATCATCCAGCCAGTCACGAAATTCAAATGTAGTAAACGCTGTTAAAACATTAGTGAGACGGTTTTTGTCACAAAAATAGGATTTTAAACAAGTTTGCACTAAATTGTAAAAGTAATGTCAGAAACGAGTAGACAGCAATATAAGACATGCATTTCTACAGTTTATCAGCAAAAAAAAAAAAAAAAAAGTGATTTGGGGGTTAGATGCTCTTTAATAAAGAAAAAAAAAACGGCACTAACTAGCAACCCAAAATGCTAACTACATCATTTTCAGCATTTCTACTGTTTCCATGGAAACAGACATCATTTTCAAAATGCTGCAGTGCGAACGTGAACATTTCCTGAAAGGAAGAAGGAAAAATGATGCTTTTATGAAATGTTGTTGAGGAAATGAGCCTCAGACTCACAACTGAACCAACAGATGTAAAAATAACAGAAATGATAGAAGACGACATTTTCCAACTTGAAGATCGTTTTCTTGTTGATTTATTAATTTTAGATTTGATTTCACCTGAAAAAAACTTTCACAAGCAGTGGGATTATTTGGAATTTTTTTTTAGATTGTTCTCAGTCCTAAACATGGTTTTTTCAGACTGACAGTAGCGACAGTCCTCAAGTTTGACGGTTCTTTTGGATTTGGGGGTTAAAAATGTCTGCAGGAGACGCTGGTTGAGCGGAGCGTGGCGGTGATAACGGCGGCCGGGCGTCACCGCATCCGTCCGTCTAATCTCACATCTCCTGCGGTGTTTATCGGCTCGGCTGAAGGACCAACACGGCCCTTCAGATTCCTCACATTCCCCTGCAGTCGCCCTGGGCGCCGGTTGCTACAGTAACCACACGGCAGGCAAACACCAGGAAGTGACTCGCACCCATCGCAGCTCAGCGTCCGGTCATCAACATTCTTCCTGAGCTGCAGCCTGACAGCAGCAGATAGACGCTCCTCGCTCTTCTGCTTCCTTCTCCTCGCGGATCTCTGCAGATTCAGAGGCTCCACATGACTTTAAATTCATTAAATTGTACTGAAACACATGAAATGAATCCTGTACGTGGCATCTTTTGCTGTACTTCCTGGTTAACCTGGAGGGTACACTGTCACACGCTTGTGTTCGCAGCTCTTCTAGAGATGTGTGGAGCAGAAATCAGGTTTGTGCTCGTTTTCCAGGGATTTTATCTCTGCTCCAAACAGATTCCAGTGGATTACCGAGAATGGAGTCACTTAGGCCTGCTTACTAAACATTTCAAGTGAAAATACATTTTAGGGTCTTGGTTCATCTCATGACGGTCTAATCCAGCTCTCGTTCCCTGCTAGTGGGCGAACAATCCAACGTCGGGTGAATTCAGCCTCAGAATGAGAAGAACCGACATCAAAGGATCAGAAAGGTCGCTCTGGTCGCTCTGAACACCGGGCGCCACAGGCCGTTAGCCCCGTGGGAACTTCTCCAACACCCTCTGCCTGAAAAACAAAACGTCAGAAGGATCATGAGGCTTCGCCGTCTGGATTCAGACTGAAGGTCAAGATCAAGTCAGCTTTTTCCCAATAGACCCTGAACATTAACTACAATATGGGAGAACACAGAGTCTGTCAACTCTAAAACTACCAAGACCAGGAGAATCTGGACTGGGACCAGGACCAGGACCGGGAGAATCTGGACTGGGACCAGGACCAGGACCAATAGAATCTGCACCAGGACCAGGGGAATATGAACCGGCACCAGAACCAGGACCAGGAGGACCTGGACTTTCAGTCATGAAGCTTTGGAGGAAATCCTTGTTCCTGTACTGCTGGAAAGGCTAGGTCATTTTGCAATGCACTGTGGGCTGCTGTCGCCATTTTTACGGGCGTCAGCTTTTGATACATGGCGCAGGCACACACACTGCTATCACAAACACTGAAGCATGATGGGAAAGCGGACCTTGCTGAAGAGTCTAATCTATGGTCCTTCCAGCTGGACGAGCCGCCGTTCCTTCAGACTCCCCAGACGAGCCGCTGTTCCTTCAGACTCCCCGGGTTCCTGGTTTTGCTTCCAGTCTGGAAACGAGACAAATCGCAGCCCCTTGTGTCTTTTTTCCCCCGAAGCGTTTGTGAGAACGACCGTGACATTTAACGACCCAGCGCGTCTGCACATGTGTTCAACTTGTTAAGAGCGCCGTGAATGCGGCCGCAATAAATAATGTCTCAGATGCAGAAGTCCCAGAATGCACTGCTGTGACGTTGCCCTCTCGAGCCCTGTGGTCCATCTATGCAGATGAACATTCACTGTACAGTCGCAGCATTTCCATTTACTGACGGGATCCAAATGTTTTCAGGAAGCTCCAGTTTGGGAACCTTTTTCAAAAAGTAGTTGAGGAGACGTTGCTTCAGTCAGGCTGAAGTAGCAGCTTTCAGCCACCAGGGGGCAGAGTGAGTCTGCTTCCTTCAGTTTCTCAGTCATTTCATTTACTGAATGAATGTGTTCAGTGATAATGTGGAAACTCTGGTGAAATAAGTCCTGGAACTGAGCGTGAAGCTGATCTTTGTGAGTCTTCCTGACCGTGACACAGCTCCAGTTTACACCGCGGACTCCATGCTAATCCACCCTCCAGCCTATCGGGGGCTGCTGATCCTGTTTCTTCTCTCTGCACGTCGATAACGATAAGACAGCCTTGAGTATCGGATACTGATACCGAGCCGATACCAGAGCGTGTCTGAGTCTGCCTGGAGTGGCAGCTCAAGTTGTTATCTTTACTTGTAACTTATTTTGTAGCCTAGAATGTTCGAAATGTTTTAATTAAGTGAGATTACTCTCACAGCACCAACCCAGATCGAGAATCCACAAGTTCCACAACAGAACAAGGTTTTGTTTAGCAGTCAGTAAAAGTTATTTGCTCTCTCATGACAGTTTGTCACTCTTTCTGCTATATTCTGCCAGTTAGTTGCTTGAGGGCATCTTGACATTTCCAGCAGCGACAGCGCTAACTAGCACTAGCAAACACACTGTTACTGTCCGACGGGTTCTGCGTGCTGGAGAGGAGTTCTGGAGAGGAGTTCTGGAGAGGAGTTCTGGGATCGGACCTTTTCGCTGCAGTCCGATCCGATCCGATCCGTGTTGGCTGATATCTTATCTGGGCTTCAGATCACGATTTCTTCAGTGGAGATGAACTGCTCGATCCATATCGGTCAAACTGAGTTTTATCCTTCTACACCAGAGTTCTGCAACCTTTATGAGCTGAAGAGTCATTTCAGTGACTTTCCGCCAAGTCAAATTGTTCTGGAGCCACAAAACACATTTAACTTTTAAAATGAGGCGAATGCAGCTCAGGAAGTTTCATTCTGGGTTTTGATGAACAAACAAAAACTAGATCTGATGCATTTATGAAGTTGGGGTTCAGAATAATGAACATTTTATTAAATTTAACCTACTGTTGTACCTGATTTATTAGTTTTGCTCCTACTTTCAAGCATTTTTTATTGACAATTTTGAATTCTCAGCTGATTCAACCGTTTCACCTGTTCAGCAGTTTTACAGGTTTTTTTCCAACCATATTTATGTTCTTCTTTTAGATATTATTGACATTTCAAGGTTTTTTTTTTTTTAACATTATATCACTTTTTTCCCCATTTCTTGTGGTTTTTGCTATTTTTCCCAATTTCACTTGCAACTTTTTTTGAATCCCTTTTGAACCGAGAGTGAGGAATCTTTTTGAACAGTACTGTGTTGTGTCACTGTAATAAAAATAAGTTTAATATTCATTCACCTTTCATATTGTGAAGGCTTCATGGGGCTGCTACAGAGGGACTGAAGAGCCACATGTGGCTCCAGAGCCGCAGGTTGAACACCCCTGCTCTGGAGGTTTGTCTTCATTTTGTGTTTGGATTGAAGCTGTGGTTCTATGAGAAGAGAGGCTGTTTGAAGCGTTGACCCACCATCAGGATCTCAGGTGTGTCAGCAGGTTTCATGCGTCTCATAGAAAAAAGGTGGAGTGTAGAAGAAACGTTTAGAGAAGCCTGAAGTCCTTCGATTCAACTTTCTTCCTCTTTTCTGCATCAGTAACTTTGCTTTTGAGGAAATAAAACCAGCACGCTCCGCCGTCTCATCAGCTGGAAGAAAGCCTCATCGATCTCCTGCATCGACCTGGAAGAGGGTGAAAATGAGGACGGAGCGAGTCTTTAACCGCAGCCGGACGTGGCAGAAAAGCCCCAGAGGCTGATGGGAAAAAAAACTGGGAACCTGTTGATTTCGGTCGGTCGCTGATCGTCTCAGAATCGTTCTGATCGTCGGGTCTGATGATGAGGAAGAGACTCTGAACCCGTCAGTCTGCGTCATCAAACGATCGTTTATGGAAAGTTTCTTGCTTCTATCGCAGCGTTTCAAAACCATGCTGGTGTTCAGAGGAACTCTGCAGCCCTCAGGACCGGTCCTGGTCTCAGTCCTGGTCCTGGTCCAGATTCTCCTGGACTTGGTAGTTTTAGATTTGACAGTGCAGCACTGTTTTCTCCTTGTTTTCTGCCGTTGCCATGGAAACGGATGTTGTTTTCAACTCGTCGCCATGTAAACAGGAGCGACGCGTTTTGTCTCCCCTGGTGGACAGACGGCCTCTCGCCGTCCCCAGGAGAGATGGAGGGACGGGTGGCGAAGAGAGACGGATGATCGATCACCTGAGCCGAGCCTCACGTGCACGCCGAGCTCATCACACTCATCGATCCCATCATGAACAGGAAGTGAGCCTCGTGGCTGATGAGGTCGGGCCGCTCGGGGTCAGCGGGGGTCAGGAACTCAGCGGGGAGAAACGGCGAGCTGCAGGTCAACGCCTTGAAGCGCCGGAATATTCCTGTTTTGATGGTTTCTGTCAGACGTTAATCAGACGTCCCATTGCGACGGCCGGCAGCTCAGATTAACACTATTGATTATCTGCTTCCTGCCTGTCCTGTTCATCACTCTGTCGCTGAAGCTGAGGAGTGTGAAGAGGTAGAAGAGAAGATGAGCTTCCTGCATGTTCACAGTAATGGAGTAGATGAGCTTCCTGTTGCTTCTTCACTCCTGGTCCAAGTTACTCTGGTTCCAGTTCTGATTGTTGTTCTGCCTCAGAATGTCAACAAATACAGGACTGCTGCTCTGTAGTGTCAGTTAGTGGTCAGTTACATGTTTTAGTTACATTAATATGAAGTTACATCAGATAGAGAGGAGAAGATGCTCTATAATCTGGATGTGTTCCTCTAACGTCTCTCCTCTAATCGTGTCTCATGGTTTCTCACCATCTCTCCTCCACATTGTCACAGCTGTAGCTCCACCTCTGGGAGGTGAAAAGCCAAATGAGAACGAGTGGGGCAGCGAGGCTGGACGAGGCTGGATGAGGCTGGACGAGGCTGGATGAAGCTGGACGAGGCTGGATGAGGCTGGACGAGGCTGGATGAGGCTGGACGAGGCTGGATGAGGCTGGACGAGGCTGGACGAGGCTGGATGAAGCTGGACGAGGCTGGATGAAGCTGGACGAGGCTGGACGAGGCTGGATGAAGCTGGACGAGGCTGGATGAGGCTGGACGAGGCTGGATGAGGCTGGATGAAGCTGGACGAGGCTGGATGAGGCTGGACGAGGCTGGATGAAGCTGGACGAGGCTGGACGAGGCTGGATGAAGCTGGACGAGGCTGGATGAGGCTGGATGAAGATGGATGAGGTTGGACGAGGCTGGACGAGGCTGGATGAGGCTGGACAAAGCTGGATGAGGCTGGACGAGGCTGGATGAAGATGGATGAGGCTGGATGAGGCTGGATGAGGCTGGATGATGCTGGACGAGGCTGGATGAGGCTGGATGAGGCTGGATGAGGCTGGACGAGGTTGGATGAAGCTGGATGAGGCTGGATGAAGCTGGACGAGGCTGGAAGAGGCTGGACGAGGCTGGATGAGGCTGGATGAGGCTGGACGAGGCTGGATGAGGCTGGACGAAGCTGGACGAGGCTGGATGAGGCTGGATGAGGCTGGACGAGGTTGGATGAAGCTGGATGAGGCTGGATGAAGCTGGACGAGGCTGGAAGAGGCTGGACGAGGCTGGATGAGGCTGGACGAGGCTGGATGAGGCTGGACGAAGCAGGACGGGGCTGGATGAGGCTGGATGAGGCTGGACGAGGCTGGACGAAGCTGGATGAGGCTGGACGAGGCTGGACGAGGTTGGATGAAGTTGAATGAGGCTGGATGAGGCTGGATGAGGCTGGATGAGGCAGTAACACCCTGCTGTCGTCCCCGGCCCTCCAGGACGCCTCGGCGGAGTTTGATCGTCGGCAGACTCGCTGTTTAAAGTCTTTTGTTGAGCCGCCGATCGGTGGGGAAGTGAAATAAAAGTCCCTCAATCTGGACTCCGGGGAAGAATGGAGCCGCTCTGCAATCACACGTATCGATCGCCTGACTCGCCGCCGAGCCGCTGAGGAGGCGTTCTCCTCTCTTTGTGTCTCCGCACCGCCACACAGTTCCACGCCATCGGAGCCGTCGTCAGAAACACAGGCTTCGTTTGCTCTGAGACGGTCCTGCTGACTCCGGTTCCTCAGGAGGGGGTCCGGCGTTCCCCCTGCTCGGCAGAGCGGCTCGGAATCAAACTCCAGCCTCTGCCTGAGCGTCTGGCGTTCCCGGCAGCGGCTGCAGAGCGGTGTGTCGTTGGTTCAGGTGTGAGGGAGTGTGTTCGTTAGTAAAGCTGCAAACCTTCTTCTCACAGCCGTCAGCAGAAAAACCAGTCGATGGTGAAAACAGAGCGTCAGCGGCGGGAAACGGTTTGACCTGGAACCACCGGAGCTGAGGATAAAAAAAAACACTGTTTCTGTTCAGACTTTGCCTCGGAGTTCTACTCCTCCAGCAACTTCCTGTTTCCATCAGCAACCATGAGAAAATCAATCTGATGGGAGCTGATACTGTATCTTCCTCCTCTGACATCCAGACTATAGAGCATCTTTTTTGCTCATCATAATCTTTTCCTGCATTGCATTGTGGGAAAACCATACAGTGTGCATGGCTGCACATGCGCTCCTCCTCGGCCTCCAGAGTTTTAGGTAGCAGCCGGCCTCCGCCGCCTGTCGTTCACGCCTGGCTTCCCATCCGGTCCGGGGCGGCGAGCGTCGTTTTCCCCCGTCAGCAGAGCTCAGCGGTCGCACTCAGGACGATCTGCGGCCCGTTAGCCGATCGATCCGCCCGTCTCACCGCCGCTTGGCTTGGCCGTTCCTCCGCTCTCCGGCGGGAGACGGACCGTCACGGCGGGTTCTGCTGTCCTGGTCTGTAAGCTGTGTCTGTGCGGCGCTCCCAGACGGCCGGCGTCTCGGCCCGTCGGGTCTGGAACCAGTCCTGGCCGGGTCAGGGCTCTGAAACGTGTGAGTGTATTTTTAGACGACGGGAGGGTTCAGATGTTTGGAACATGATGAGAGACACTTTATCTGCAAAATGCGACAAAAAGAGCTCAAACAGCAGAAGAGGCCAAACAGCAGAGTGTGTTTGGGGAAAGTAATGTGATTACAAGGTAATGGGCGGCGGCGGTGTGCCGGCTCCTGATTGGCTGCAGTGTGCCGGCAGATCCGCCGCGCTGAACTCCTGAACCCGCAGAGGAGACATCCCAGCTGGGTAATGCCCCCCGGGGGGCGGTAATGATGTCCTCCTCCCATCAGCCCCCGGCCCAGGGTGCCACGCCTCCACCAGGAAGACGCCGGAGCTCTCCGGTGCTGAAATCTCCTCCACGCTGCAGGACGGAGGAGTCAGAAGAGACTCCGGTGAAGGGTTAACCAAGAAGAAACTTTGTTTGAAGTTGTGTTTTTGCAGCCTTCTGTCGTTCCGTCCTCCCTGGTGTTTCCTCTCATTAACACACACAACAGTTCGGCCGCTTCGGTTTTTCCATCAACACATTTCTTCTCCCCTGACATCCAGAAAAAAAAATATATATTTTTATCGCATCTGTTACACTTGGACTTTTAATGATGTGAGCACAGAGCTGAATTTCCCTGATTTTCTCTTCTTTTAAACAGCTTTACGGCTTCGGAGGAACTGAAACCTGAGAAAATCACACGTGGATCCGAAACCCTCCAGTAAATTCACCAGAAAACCGCAAATAATTACAGGTGAGAAAAGCAGCGACGCAGAATCAAAGAGAGAAACACGCAAATCCCAGACGGAGTCCTGGATGGAGCTCAGTCTGAGAGCTCCAGCAACGAGGAAACCTGCACCTGCACCCCCACCTCCACCTCCACCTGCACCCCCACCTCCACCCCCACCCCCACCTCCACCTCCACCTCCACCTGCACCTCCACCTCCTCACTGGACTTCCTGCTGAGGTTGCTGAGCCTGATGCTGTTGAGCCAGTTGTTAAGTGGGTTGGCGCTGAACCTGTTGGCATTGAGTCGGTTGGTGTTGAGCCTGTTACTTCACCCTCAGCCTGATTTCCCAGCATGCAAGGTGAATGACCTCTGAGACGGGTGAGTGAACAGAGGCCTGGTTAGTTTGACCCGGTTGACCCGGATGTCAGTGAACGCATCGTGTTTCCCTCCCATCCGGAGCTCCTGTGACGTCTCCAGCTGGGTGGAGGAGTGTCTCCGCGGACGTGCTGGTCGTAGCAGCAGAGCCGTGTCTTTTAATGGGTCCTCTGACCTCTGACCCCTGGGCGTGGTAGAATCGATGGTTTAGCATGGTTAGCATGTTTTTGGATTGAAACCACAAACTGGTCCTGAGCGCCATGCGAGCAGGGAACAGTAGTTCTGCACATGCTCAGTAGAGGAACAGTAAGAAGGTTTTCCGTCCTGGTCCTGGTCCTGGTCCTGCTCCTGGTTCCAGTCCAGATTCTCCTGGTTCTGGTCCAGGTTCTCCTGGACTCGGTAGTTTCAGAGCTGACAGTCACTGTGGACTCCTGGTGTTCTGTCCAGATGTTCCGTGTTCTCCAGTGTTTCCAGCGTTCTGTTCTCTGCGCTGTCCCCTGGTCATCGGGGGTCTCCCTTCCCCCCGGTGTCCGTGGTCCTGTGCATGCCACCGGGTGCCTGTGTCCTCTGTGCACGTCCTGTTGTCTCTGTCTGTCCCCCCCGCCCCCCGTCCCTCAGCAGGAGAACGCTCTCAGCTGTCAGCAGGATTTAGTCAGAGTGAATTATTAATGAGTGGAACAGGAAGACGGATGTAGAACGTCCTGAGCGCCTCCATCAGCCCCGCAGCGCTCCAACCAGACGGGGGGGGGGATCTGATGCAGCTCGGGTCCAGAGCTGCAGAAACACCGCAGGATTCCACATGTTCTCGATCGCTCAGATTCCAGAACCCTCCCACATTCTAGAACAAACTTCCTCGACAGACTCACTGGGTGGGAGGCGGCCTGTTTTCGGCCGGGACTGTAACCCAGCTGAGTCCAGCTGAGCCGCCGGAGGACGGAAGCGTGGTGGAGCAGAGCTACAGACGAAGCGCCCTGGTCAGTCAGAGGCGGCGTTTGATGGAAGCACAGACTCTGTGGACGTACGTCTACGTCAGCAGACTTTAAAGATGTCCGCTCCTCCGCTGGTTTTTTTTTTCTGCAGCATTTTTCAAACCGCAACATTTTCTTGCAAACCGTCGCCTCCGCGACTCCCGGGTCAGCCGCCCGGCTAAAAATAGCCGGATCAAGAGACCAGGCGAGCGCGGCGGGCGGAGAACCATTAACTCCCGGAGCAAGGCGCTGCGATCAATCACGGCGACTTCAGGCTCCGCGGTGGGAGCCGAGCGGAGATCTGACAGGATACACCGGTCCGACTGTTCACGCCGTCACACCGCCGGACGCCGTCATGGAGCTGATTAATGAAGACGTGTCACACCTGGAAGAATAAATGAATAAATGTTATATATCTACAAGTCCTTATATTTTAATTATTCCATTTCAGCCATATTTTTAAATAAAACACGATCCCAGTGAAGAGCCGGTCATTACAGTCTCTGTAACATCCTGATTTAGCTCCTCCACCTGCTCACCGGCTGCCCCTTGGCCTCCCTCCGGGTCCAAGCCCCGCCTCCTGTCAGATAAACGGCGGACTCTTCCTGTTATTCAGGCTTGAAAACCAGTCCGAAGCCTGAGAAATGAAAACATGGAAAAGAACTGAACTCACTCACCTTCAGAAAGGGAAACCTGTCCTTCGCTCTGATTGGTCGAATTCTTTCACATCTCATCATCCTCCACTAGAAACCACCGGCGTCCTGTCCAGAGCGTCAGGCCAGACCGGGCTCTGTGTGACCTTTGACAGAGGCGGTGCGTTCAGGGACCGTTGTAGAAGCCGCGGAGGAGCCCGGCGCTCCTTTCAGCTCCCAGAATGCCTTTCATCAGCCACCCAGGTGAAATGCATCGAATGAACCTGAGCTGATTTATTAGCGTGCGGCAGCAGAACGAATCGACGCGGGGCTCCGGTCCTTTCAGAAGAAAAGCCGTCGTCGTGCCCACGTCCCTTCCACTGTTCCTCTCTGCTGCTAAAAGCCTCTGATGACTCTCTGAGGGTCGCAGGAGCCCGAACACGCCGGAGGTCTTCACCAAACCATGGAAATGAGAACGACCGCCGCGCTCCGAGAAACCCTGAAGACGCAGCCGCCGCTCCAGGCTTTCAGCAAACGGCTTTTTTCCTACATCAGAGTCAAATTAATGTCGCACAAAGTGAAATATGTGTTTTTTTCAAACGCCGTCGCTTCTCCTCCATCAGCAGCCGGAGGCTGGAAGGCAGGTCGGGTGGGGGGGAAGGGGGCGGAGCTTCAGACAGAGAGTCCGCCTCCACCCAGGGACCTGTCATTCAAAACCGGGTGTGGCGTTTTCCTCACCTGCAGGCGGACTGAAGGTGTATGAGGGGATTCCCAGCTGTCGTGAACACAGCCGTGCTCGTCTCAGCTCCACCAGCTCCATCGGGTTAAGGTCATAAGGTCATCAGGCTAAGGCCTTTGTTTGCTTTCAGTGGAATAAAGTCATCTTTATCTGCAGGTTAAAGGAAAATGCGGAAAGGCGACTTCATAATGGACAATTCATTCTTTCAAACAGAAAATATGCACACTTCGTATTTACATTCAACGCAACGCAAAACACAGCACAGCTATCGGCAAAAGTAGTTGAAAAAACCACTGAAATGATCTCGGAAACGGCTCATCGCTTTTGGACGTTTTGGCTTCACTGGGATGTTTTCACAACAGAAACATGACGAGAGAAGAACTGAAAGAACAAGGAGAGAAATAGAGAAAAATGAAATGATAATAAAAAAACAAACAACTTTTTCAGCTTTCAGGTTTTCAAATGTATCTCCATCCATCCATCCATCCATCCACCCATCCATCCATCCAACAAGCCAACAGCGGTCAGAACAGAGGATGATTAAATTATCATCAGTATCTCGATTCTACAAAGAAAAGAAATCTGAGAGATGTTTCAGCTGACTTTAAAACCAACCTGCAACTTTTAAAATGAGCAACTTGTTCACTTCATTCCTTCATTTGAATGTAAGAATCCAGCAGAACCCAGCAGAACCCTGTAGAAGGCTTTGATCCATCTGCTGGGAGCAGGTCGAGGGTTTTGTGTCTTCTTCTCCTAAAGGAAACCGTGGAACAGGAACAGGAAGTTGGGTTAGAACCTGAGCGTCTCTCTGCCGTCGGAGCCTCGGTGAAGACGGAGAAGTGTCCAGGAAGAGACGCTTCAGCTGAGTCTCTGGAAACTGCGGAGGTTTTCAAAATGTCGCCACATAAACAGGAAACTTTTAAAAACTTGAGACGTCGTCATGGAAACGGGTCCTGAAAATGCAGAGTGAACACTGAAGATAAGGAAGTAAAAACCTCCAGCCGGTTATTCAGCAAGTCTCTGCCTTAAATCCCCCCGGCGGGAGGACGCAACACACACACACACACACACACACACACACACACACACACACACACACACACACACCACTCTGGAGCAGCGTCACGGTGGATTCTGGGGGTTCCTGCCTCCTCGCCGGTCGGGGTCACTCCGGGTCGGCGCTACGCCTGCTGAAGCCTTGGAGCGGCGCTGGAGGCTCCACCGAGAGGGGGGCTCCTCCCGAGGAGGGGGGGCTCCTCCCGGGGGGAGGGGGCTCGTCCCGAGGGGGAGGGTGGGGGTGCTCCACCTTGTTGGCCCTTGTTGTGAAACTTTCTTCAGTCCAAACAGGAAGAAATCTCAATGAATTGCTTCTGTGGAATTCATGGAGATTGGTTTGAATTAACTGCAGCATCGTGTCAACCTGGAGTAACTGATCTGAAGAAATGTTCTTTCTGACCTTCTTGGACTTACTTTCAGAATAAACTTCATAAAAGGTTTTCATCAGATAGTTTTGAAACTGAAAAGATGAGAAAACCCATAAAGACTGTTCAGAACAGATTTCCAGATCCATCAGGAACCGTCCAGCATCTTTACTTCATGGTGCTGTGTTTATTCATGATGGAGGACTCCCAGGACCCCCGGGACCCCCAGGACCCCCAGGACTCCCAGGACCCCCGGGACCCGCAGGACCCCCGGGACCCGCAGGACCCCCGGGACCCCCAGGACCCCCGGGACCCCAGGGGCGGTGCCGGTCTGTCCTTGTCATCCATCAGGAAACATAAAACATTCTGTTCTTTCGAAAACTCACACATCCTGACCCCCGGACGGGATCCAGCTTCCCTCACTCTGGTCTGGTCTGCAGCGCTTTTTCAGAACGGCTCCCCAGGTGGAACTTTTTGAAAACACTGTGTAGACAGAGGAAAACGCAACTTTTCTAAATCGCTGCTGCTGCTCCGTGTGCTCCACAGCTCTGCTCGTGCTCAGTAGAGATGGGAAGACCAAGTCTAGAGGGTCAGGACTCCCAGTCCAGACTGTTCTGGTTCAGGTCCAGGTCCTGGTCCTGGTCCTGCTCCTGGTCCTAGTCCTGGTTTCTTTTTTTCCATATTATTTTATTGTTTATTCAGTTTTGTAAAGAGAAGAGAACCAGGTGTCGTTTTCAGCCCCGTCATGTAAACGTGAAACTTTTCTAAAATGAAAAAAACAATGTTTTCTCTCGAAACGTTGTTGTGTACCGTGTGTGTTGTGGCCTGAGACGGTTCTACCAGGTACAGTCTGCTGAGGAAGCACTCCGCTGTTCCGACGGTTCCGTTCCTCTCTGTCGGCTGTTCTTCGTCTTGGAGATCGGCGTGGAGAGGCTGGAGCGCCGCCCGAGGGCCTCCACCCGGCCTCCACCCGGCCTCCTCCAGCAGCCCTCCTTTCCAGCCTCGTCTGTCAGGAGAGACGGTTCAGACGCCACTGAGCTGCCAGCGTCACAAACCAATGTTCAAAAACCGAGTGTGTCACCCGTCAGCTGACGGAGAACCTGAACACACGGAGCACTGCTGACGTGAAGTGATTAGAACCTGTCTGAATGGAAAACACGACGCTGAGCTTCAGGCTGAAACGTCCGTCCTGCGCTTTCTGAGCGACTCTTCATCCATCAAACCCAGACCTGCTGCTGGTCCCTCAAACTGGCCTGTTCTGGTCTGTTTTCAGTGTTTGTTCCTCCGCCTGTCTTTCCTCTTCGTGGTGGACAGCAGACAGGACGGTCCTGATAGCGATCGAAGCTGCGCTGCGGCGCCGCGTTCAGACGGCGGCCGCAGGATATTAGCGAGATGGAATCTCCTCCTTGGTGTGGGTGTGTGGTCCGCCGGAGGAATGCGCCGCCGCAGCAGGACCGGCGTGTGAAGGCACGCCGTGCTGAACAGAGGAGGCCCGGATGCCCCAGAAACCGCCCCGAGCCTCGGCCCGCACGGTGGGGGGCGGGGCCTGATGGCTCCAGCTCACCTGAGGACGACGGGTCCGTCGGCTCGGACCGGCGAGGCCCGGAGGGAAAGCAGCAAAACCTCACACGGAGGAGCTGAGAGGACAGAAACAAACTGCAGGAGAGACTTTTTAAAAACACTCTCTAGGTCAGCTTTCAGAAAATCATGACGGAGTGTGAGACTTTTAGAAACATTCCTGGTAAAAACTGGACAAAATGCAATTAATCTGAAATCTGTGGTTCTGCAGGAAGTCTCCTGTTCTGGGTCTGGGTCTGGTTCTGCAGGTTTCTTTCCATTAATGGGAGTTGTTCTCCTCTACTTGCTCATGTAGAATTGTTGTTGTTTTTCTCTGTAGAAGTGTCTTGAGATGAATTTGCTGTATTTGGTGTTGTACGTAGAAGCTGGACTGAGCTGAGCTGAATCGATCAGTCAGACTCTTTCCTGCTCAGAGAGTCGCTCCGGTTCCCGGCGTCGCTCTGGTTCCGGGTGGTGCTCCGGTTCCCGGTGTCGCTCCGGTTCCGGGTGTTGCTCCGGTTCCCGGCGTCGCTCTGGTTCCGGGTGTTGCTCCGGTTCCCGGCGTCGCTCCGGTTCCGGGTGTTGCTCCGGTTCCCGGTGTCGCTCCGGTTCCCGGCGTTGCTCCGGTTCCTGGTGTTGCTCTGGTTCCCGGTGACGCTCCGGATCCCGGCGTTGCTCCGGTTCCCGGCGTTGCTCCGGTTCCTGGTGTTGCTCCGGTTCCTGGCGTTGCTCTGGTTCCCGGTGACGCTCCGGATCCCGGCGTTGCTCCGGTTCCCGACGTTGCTCCGGTTCCCGGCGTTGCTCCGGTTCCTGGTGTTGCTCTGGTTCCCGGTGACGCTCCGGATCCCGGTGTTGCTCCGGTTCCCGGTGTTGCTCCGGTTCCTGGTGTTGCTCCGGTTCCCGGCGTTGCTCCGGTTCCCGGCGTTGCTCCGGTTCCTGGTGTTGCTCCGGATCCCGGAGTCGCTCCGGTTCCCGGCGTCGCTCCAGTTCCCGGCGTGGCTCCGGTTCCTGGTGTTGCTCCGGTTCCTGGTGTTGCTCCGGTTCCTGGTGTTGCTCCGGTTCCCGGTGTTGCTCCGGTTCCCGGCGTGGCTCCGGTTCCCGGCGTGGCTCCGGTTCCCGGCGTGGCTCCGGTTCCGGGTGTCACTCCGGTTCCCGGTGTTGCTCCGGTTCCCGGTGTTGCTCCGGTTCCGGGTGTCGCTCCGGTTCCCGGCGTCGCTCCGGTTCCTGGCGTCGCTCCGGTTCCCGGCGTCGCTCCGGTTCCCGGCGTCGCTCCGGTTCCCGGTGTCGCTCCGGTTCCCGGCGTCGCTCCGGTTCCCGGTGTCGCTCCGGTTCCCGGTGTTGCTCTGGTTCCCGGTGTCGCTCCGGTTCCCGGTGTCGCTCCGGTTCCCGGTGTTGCTCTGGTTCCCGGTGTTGCTCCGGTCCTGCAGAGCAGCCATCAGACTCTCGGTCTCGGGTTCTGCTGTCAGCAGCTTTCAGCAGCAGCTTTCAGCGCCCGTCACTCTGAACCCCGCCCATCAATTTTTCAGCTCTGGCTCCGCTCCTCCATACGACCCGGCCGTTTGTCTCTGGACGTCGCCGCCGGCGTCTGACTGACGGGTTGATTCAGCAGCTGAATGTCGGCCGGCGGAGGCATTGTGGAGCTGAACGCTGGACCCACGGGGAGCGGCGGGGTGGATTCCTGGGCCAGATAACCACACGGCCTCTCCGCCTCACGCTGGCTCTGGAAAACACCAGCCGAATGTGGAGGAGGCGCCAGAGACGCTCGCTGCAGAGGATTCAGGTTCCTGCCAGTTCTTATTTGAACTTTGAGCGAATTCTGGAAATCTCGCTCATAAACAAGTTAGTTTTAGTTTTGGAAGTCCTCACAGTCTAATCCCTCCTGTCGTATTTCTGTACCTTCCTTCCTCCCCGGCCTCCTCTGACCTGCTTTCACCGCCTCCCACTCCTCGGCGGATTCCTGCTGCTCTGAAGAGACAGGAGACGTTTTCTCTCGCCTTCAGCCGAAACCAAACTTTATCAAGCAGCAACTTAAAGAAAAGTTCATGTGAACGTTTTTACTTCACCGCTACTTCAGTTGATTTACTGGTGAATTTGACTCACGATGAATTCTAAATTCTTTGGTTCCTGGTTGCTTCACGACAGAAACGTTCATCACAGCAGTGGATGAACTGCTAACATGCTAGCTTTGTAGCTTTTAGCATTGCTGCCGTTTCTGTGGAAACAGCATCATGTTCCCTTAAAAGGGAATCTTTTCTAAAACGAGGTGTTTTCTCTGGTTTTGTTGTTCGAAGCTCCTGCTGTGTTTTTACCAGCCGGCTCCTCCACAGGAGCCACATCCACCCTGACGCTCAGGAACCGCGCTCTCCAGACCTCACCCACATCCAGAAACTCCAGACAGTTTCAACGCCACCTGCTGACGTCGCCCAGCTCGATCGGGTGGAGGCACGAGCAGCAGCCGCCAAACGCAAACAGTATCAGTAACCGCCTGCGAGCGCCGTTACACCGGAGTCATGGCAGATTAAGTAACCGTGTCACTTAAACCCCGCGGAGGCGCTAAATGGCAAAGTAGGCCTGGCATTTAGATCACTGTCAGCGAGTCCCTCCTCCTCCTCCTCCTCCTCCTCCTCCTCGCTGTCTCACTCCATCCGTCCTGCCCTCCGGTTCTCCAGACCGGAGAACCGGTGCTCGCCCGTGCGTGTGATTGATGAGCGCTCGATGGCGTCGGGGTTAATGAAGTCTGCCTCTCAGCTGTTAGACGGCTGAATCGGCAGCTGCAGCGTCTCCACGGCTGAACGTTGGCAGAAACGGAAAGAATTGTTCAAAGATAGAGGCCGAAAATCCAGTTCCAAAGAAATAAAAAGCATAAAACCAGGGTGAGGTTTAAGAAGGACTGATTTAGGCGAGTGTGATTGATCTTCTCCAAACGCTTCCAGGTTGATTTGTCGCCCTCAATCGAGCATCTAAGAACACAACTAACAAACAACAAACTCATGCCATATATCTGAGCATTACAGCAAATAAATCTTGAAAGAAAAAAAAACATTTTGATGAGATGATCTATAAAAGCGACTGACACCAAAGTGGGGAAACAAACGCTGTGGCGAGCCAGCCTCAGAAATGTCCGATGAGAGGAGCAGCTACGAGCCAAGTCGATGTGCACATCCTCCTCAAACATGCTAACAACAAACTGGAGGCAGGGAGGCAAACGTGGAACCAAGAACAGACCACATGTTCTGCTACGCATGTTCTGCTACAGAAACTCAGCACTCAGCACTACTGTATGCTAATGTAGCATACAGTGGCAGGACTTTCACAGCTCTGGAACCCCTCAGGGCGCCGTCCTCTCCCCACTGCTCTTCTCCCTCTGAGGGAACCAGTCTGTGAAACTCCTGCCGTACGCCGACGACACCACCCTGATCGGTCCGGTCCGGGACGGGAAACAGCTGGTCCTCTGGTGGAGCCACACCCACCTGGAGCTGAACCCGCTCCAGACTGTGGAGAAGATAGTGGATTTCAGGAGAAACAGGTAACAGCTCCAGAGAACGACCACCAACCCCCCCCCCGACACACACACACACACACACACACACACACACACACTTGAACCTCCTCCCATCCAGCAGCCGTTACAGAGCACTGCACGCCAAAACCAGCAGTCACAGATCCAGGTTCTTCCCCGAGGCCGTGACCCTGATGACCTCCCGGTAAACAGAGTCTCCAGATCCACTGTGCAGTTAACAAACCCCAAAAATACTAAAATACTACACTACCTCAGTCACCCTGCCTGCTGCACACCGCCGTAAATACGTTCAGTACTTCTCTCTTTTCAGCTGATCATTTTTCTTCTTCATGAACAAAACGCCGGAGTCAGATTCCGTGCTCGTCATGTTCAAACTTAACCCTGACCACAGATTCTGATTCTTCTGTCTTGAGGGCTGAGTTACATCAGTGAGCTGCTCCTCCAGTGATCAAGAGCTCAGTGAAATAGCGGCAGTGAGATAAACAGTTATTACTAATGCTAACAGATAAGCACACAAAGAAAACGTTTGTCAGTGAATCAAATGTTCAGATTCTTCTGGAAACTACTCTGAATATAATGCTAAAGCTAATGTAGCATCCAGCCTGCGACTCTCATGTTGCTGTCAGGAATCAGAAGATGACGAACGAGGCGCTTCTCCGTCAGTATGAGTCAGTGTTGCTGTTCGAGTTGTGAACTCCTGATATAGCTGTTAGCACGAAAGACATTAGCTTCACTGTCAATCACCATTAAACTTTAACCCAGCAGATCATTTCAGAGCGATGACAAGTTTCTAATTCCTGACAAGAACTTTCTGACAGCGGTGTCCAACTCTGATGGTCGCCGTGGTTACAGGTGTTCGCTCATGCCACAGATGTTTGTTCCCAGTTGCTTGGAAACTCAGAAGTGGAGGCATTCTTCATCAAACATGTCATGTATTTTTAGAACAACCTGCTGGATCAGAGTTCTGGCAGAACCGGAGTGGGCTCGCTGTGGTTTAGGGGAGTCTGAGTCTCCTGTCCATCTCTCACTCCTGGTTTTCACCAGCTTCAGACCGACTGTCCGCCCTCTGAACCCTGGATCCCAGGGTTCGGTCACCATCTACTGAGCATGTGCAGAGCGACTGTTCCCTCCTGCCGTAGTGCTTTTTAGCAGCGTTTCCACCGCCTGTTCTGAAGCTCAGTTTTCAGGGACTCAGAAAACCACTGTTGCGTAAACAAAATGCTGCAGCGGTTTTCCGGTTTTCACTCGTTTTTACGCTGTTGTAGGAAGAGGCCCGAG
The DNA here is from genome assembly GCF_902148845.1 of Salarias fasciatus. Taxonomy (NCBI): domain Eukaryota; kingdom Metazoa; phylum Chordata; class Actinopteri; order Blenniiformes; family Blenniidae; genus Salarias; species Salarias fasciatus. The sequence continues at coordinate 30,973,562 of NC_043751.1, forward strand.
GGTTCACTGTCTTGCTCAAGGACTCCTCAGCAGACGGACGAATGTTGGATGGATCCTGTTATCTCTGCTCTGTACTTTCTGTTGTTAAAACTTCAATCGGATGTATTTTTCAGCTCCCAGGGAGTTTTTCTTCATGCTAATAGCGTCAGGCGTTATCGCTCCCCGGGGGGGTTTATCCCCTGGGCTCTGCCTGCCAGGCGCTGATAGGAACCGGGGACGAACCGCTCCTCGTCTTTCGCTCCCCGCTCCTGAGCCGATGGCCAGATTACGACTCTCCGATCGGAGGAAATCTGCGGGGAGGGAGACGGCGGGGCCCGGCTTTGTCCTCAGATTTGTGTAATCTCCGAGAGCGGGGGGCTTTCTGAGGAGGACCCCCGGCCGCCGGAGCGCTCTGAGCGAGGATGAAAGAGGGCGGGGGCGCGTTCGGGTTTGATCGCGGTGAAAAGGTGTTTTTTAAGAGCAGAGAGAACTGCTCCAGCTGTGATTGGCCTGGAAGCCTGAACCCCCCCCCACCCCCACTAAGCATTTTCGCCGAGTTTCCAACCAGAGCTGCGTGTGGGCGGAAATGTTACGGCGAGGCGAATGGATTCATGGCGGATTCAGGAGTTTTTCCACAGACGGACTGTTTCACTTCCCACCCGGAAACAGAAATAGAGACAGATTGGCGGCGGCGGTACGAGGAACAGCGACAGCGGCCAGACCCTCAAACGTCTCCGAACCACAGCGGGAGGCTGCTGGAGCGACGCCCGCCGCGGGGAAAATGGCACTTTTGGTTTCAAGAACTTTCGGTTAGCATGTCGGTTCCGGAGTCGGTGCCGTTGTTGGTTGTTGTAAAGAAACTACACACACACACACACACACACACACACACACACACACACACACACACACACACACACACACACACACACACACACACACACACAGGGCATCACAGCAGTAGCGGCGTTTCAGGGAAGTAGCTTTGACCTTGTTTCCACGGAAACGCAGTCAGACTGTGAGCTTTCGGTGCTGCATAAACAGCGACGGTTTGTCCTTTTTGGCTTCAGATGGTGATAAATATTAAAAAACTTGTATCACTAAATCCTTCTCTGCTGCTCTTCGCCTCTGAAAACATCTGGATCTGCTCTCTCTTCCTGTTTCCAGCCTGCTGCGACGCCATTGGCTGCCTCTGTCTTCACACACTCCTGGACGCCAACGAAGGATCCAAAACACAAATATGTAGAGGAGACATGAATAAAGAGTATAAATAGCTGGACCGATCGCCGGCGGCTGAAGGAAACACCCACATGGTCCAGGAAATGGGTCAACGACTGCAGGAGACCACGAGACGCTGAATCTGAATCCCTCCTCTTTAAATCTGAGAATACGGAATAAAAACGCAAAACATTTTCCTGGACTGGTTTCATTTCTAGCACTGAGCCGTCAGAGCGTGAGGTCACTTTGATTTACCGGCCTGTCGTCACTCTGCCGCGGGGTGAGCGGCTCACACACTCCGCCGGGGTCCGGTGACACCCGGCGCCCCCGGGGGGAGGGTTCGGCTCTCTTGACCCGTTCGCTGGTGTCAAACTACAGACCGGTGAGTGAAATCCAGGCCGGCGGCGCCGGAGGACGTCCTGAGGACGGAACCGCCGTGACGTCTGCGCTCGGATTTCTCTTCCTTCCCTCTGAAACCAAACGCTGCGGGACATGATGCTGCCGCCGCCGTGCTCGCTGCTCCCCGGCCATGTTCACACGAGAAGGGAACGCCTCGGCCCGTTTCCATGACAACACCACTCTGAGACACCAAGGATGCTGTTTTTTGAAAATGGCTCCAAAGGTAGACATGCTCTGACCCCGTTTCCGTAGCAACAGCATCAAACGTATGAATGCATTCAGCGCCCCCCAGGGTCCGAACATGCTCACTGGATCTTTTCAGCCTTTCTGTTGTTTCCGTGGCAACAGACGTCATTTTCAAAACATTGCCGTGTGCAGGCGAAACGTTTGTGAAACAATGTTTTCACTTGAACCGCTGTCTCCTCAGTCTTCTGCGTGTTATTTACAGTGCCGGTCACCAGGGCCGTCCGTCCTACAGGCGAAACAATATCCTGCCTGGGGCGCCACGTACTGGGGGGGGGGGGGGGGGGGGGCGTGGCCGTACAAGTGGCGCCCCGGCGTTTCGTGTGAGCACCGCTCTGCGCTGCTCTGACGATCCGTGTGAGCACCGCACTTCTCAGCATCGCACGGCAACCCCCTCCCCGCTCAGCGGGAACTCTTGGCGCTCGTGTCGGGCTCGCCTAGGGCGCCGGAGAAGCAAAACATATCTATTCATATCAGCGGATGTTTCTTTAACCATGCTAATGCTAATCAGTTCCACAGCGGCTAATGCTAACGTGACTCACAGCGGGACCGTTTTTCATGTCGCTGTCAAAGGACAGTTCAGGTTTGGTGGGAAAGAAAAACTGATTCCATGATAGTAATCAGTTACTCAGCCGCTCATTACTGCTGGAAGAACGACGCTACGCTAATGATGCTAATGCTACACAGACCAACAGAAGCAGAGGAATCCTCCCGTGGTCATATAACTGGAGGTAATTCAGCCCCCCCGGGGCGCCATGCAGTAAATGCAAATAACAAGACACACACACACACACACACACACACACACACACACACACACACACGCACACACACGCGCGCTCCTCTCCTTCGGTCATGGTGTTGATTGCGGTCTGCAGAGACGTGATTTTCGCCCGTGACAAGAAGATGGGCGGATAGCGACAGATGAGTCCCTCAGAGTGCCACTTACACACACACACACACACACACACACACACACACACAGACACACACACACACAGAATTCATTTCTTCCTTATCAGTGTGGCGCTTGCCTCTTGGAGCCGTTTTATTTCTATATTTGTCTCTGCTGGCTGTTGAAGTGCAGCCTGTCCTCCTCCCCATCATTCGGGGGGGGTGTCACTCCTTGAAGGAAGAGCCGTCCCCCCTCCACTGAGGTCTCGTCTCCGGGTCAGTGTTTGAAAGGTGTTTGTGGAAGGAAATGAAACCACCAAGGCTGTTTCTGACGGTGGATTCTGGCCGAAGGAGCTGAACAAACATGTGGACCGTTCGATTTGCTGGACCTTAATTTAAGACCTCCGGTCGCCTTGACAGGAGGCGTTCGCTCACCTCAGCCAGTGTGCGTCCCGCTTACCCCTCGCTTCCATTGAAAACAAACCAGGTTTTTGTGCTTTTGTGGCCGTGGTGAGACAGGTTAGTTTTACCCTCCTGATGACGTGTTGTTGCAACAGTAATGCAACAACACAGGGGCTGTTGGCAAACACATGACCTAAACGCACCAAACGTTTTCTCAGGTCTATTCAACCTATCTGAATACGTCGGCTGCAGGGGCGTCACTGGAATGTAAATTTCACCTTGAAGACAAAACAATCAGTGAACTGAAAATCTAATCAGACAGAATTCATCCCACAAAGATCCAGCAGAGCACGGAAGAAGTCAACAAAAAGATGTTCTTTTAACTCTTCCTTATAAGTTAGAACAATCAAAACAATGTCTACCACACACTCAGCTAACTATTTACAAACAATTGACTAAAAGAGTCACTTGTGCACAACCCTAACTCAAACACACAGGCAAAGGCTTTGTGTTTTATTTTAGTATAAAGACAAAAGAAGCAGTAGACAAACTGCATCCGGGTGATAGTAAGATGACCGCCATCGCGTTGTTAATGTGTTTTGAGCTGGAAAATAGATCTAAATGATAACAGGAGAGCTCACTTTAGGATCTACAGACCAGTCCAGAAATGACAGCGATGTTCCAGGGGATGAATCTCAACCCATGAAAGACGTACGATGGCGTGGCTGGACTCACTGCAGCGGCGCAGCTGTTAGCCTTCAGCCAAAACAAACTGTGAGTCTCTGCTGTATGCGTTTGAAAAATGTGTGTTTATCAAAGTGTATCGTTTGTTGTCGCTCACCAAAACCTGGTCCTCAGCTAAACCTCAGTTCACTTTAAAAATATTGAAAGAATTCAAGAGAACAGATAAAACTTTAATCCCACAGAAACAGCAGCTCTGAACAGATGTGCTTTGAGTTGTGGTTTGAATTCAAGAAGTGAGTACAGAGGTTTCAGTCTGGGTGGAAGTGAATTCCAGAACGGGGGGGGGGGGGGGGGGGGGGGGGGGGGTCTTAAACAACAGGAGGGAGTGGAACCATAGAGGACGACAGACAAGTATGGGGGGGGGGCAGCGGGGGTTCAGGTCATGTGAGGCATTTCAAGTCAACAGGAGAACTTTGAGAGGAAGAAGTGACAATAAGCCAGACAGGAAGTGACGAGGCTGTGGAGGAAGATGCCAGTGTTGTGTGTGTGTGTGTGTGTGTGTGTGTGTGTGTGTGTGTGTGTGTGTGTGTGTGTGTGTGTGTGTGTGTGTGTGTGTGTGTGTGTGTGTGTGTGTGTGTGTGTGTGTGTTTAAGGGGTGAGGAGGCTGGATTAGAAGGAGGGAGCCAGCCCGGGTAATGTTGATGTGAGATTGGAAAGATAGAGCGCTGTGGAGGGTGACCCCCCAGGCTTACCCTGGGTGGGTGGGTGTGGGGGGTGGGGGGGGGGGGGGGGGGGGGAGTGGGCAGGTGTGTGAAACGGAGGAGTTCTTGATGGTGATACTAAAGTGGTTTGTTTTCAACAAAGTGTGTTTGGAGCCAATGAGGAGAACCTCAGTTTTCCTAATGTTCAGTTTCATGAAGTTCAGGCTGAACCAGGTTTTTATTTCAGTAACGCGATTCGGGGGGGGTGGGGGGCATGTACAGCTTGGTGTCGTCCGCACAGCAGTGGAAATAAGGTTAAACATGTACAACAAATTGCCGAGTGGAAGAGGCAAATGATGAAGAGGAGCCCCAGGACAGAGCCCTGTGGCACGCCTGTAGCAACGAGGGGAGGGGGGAAGCTGAATGAACTGACAGTCTGCGGAGGGTGGGGTGACTCCACTAACACCCACCTCATGGGTTGTGGTTTGAGGAGCAGCGTATTGATTGAGCTTCATTGTTGCTGGTTCTTACACTCAGTGTAAATAAAGATTTATTGATTTCTTGCCCCCCGTAGAACCGTATCTCCGTCACCACTCCGGCGCTCCCTCAGCGGGACCTGATGGGGAGGTGTGGACGTCTGGTTCCTCCAGAGCGAACGTTGGGTGGAGGTGAGTGACGGAGGCGTCTCCTGTGGCGTGGCCGGTCCCTCTGCAGCCCCGCTGACCTTTAGCCGGTCAGTCAATGGGAGCTCGTTAAAGGTCACGACTTCACACTGCAGGAGGAAGCCGGACTAATTAGAGATTAATTCCTCACTTTGTGTCTAATGAAATCAGCAGGGCTGATAGACAACCCCCCCCCCCCCCCCCCCCGCCCCCGCCCCCTTCAGAGCTCACACTCAAACTCTGCATCCAAGTTTTGTGGTTGTTGGATTTTCTTTTTTTTCACATTGTAGAAACACTGCAGTTAAAATCAGGAGATGGAGGCATTACTGGAGATCAGGTCACTGACAGAATCACAACCGACAGAAGCTGCGACACATCTGTTTATTAATATCATCACTGACATGGTTTTTTTTTCAGTTTTTAGTTTGCTGGAATAAAACCACTGAACTGCAGAACATGCAGAGTAAGAAAACACAGAACCGCGAAACGACATGACGAGTTACAGCAACACACTCCCAGATCATGAGAAACACCACCGACCAGCAGCTCTCCAGGGCTAAACGAGTACTGACACACACACACACACACACACACACACAGTGCAGGGGCGTTCCCGTGCAGTTCTCCTCACAGCCACTAGAGGAGCTGTCTGGTTCTCCTGTTCAATGACATTTACGTTGTTGTTTCCGCCTGTTGTTTCCTCTGAATGACAGTCATGTTCAGACTCACTGAAACCTTTTTAAAACCGTGTAAACCGAAGTCAGTTGACCTTTCACCCCCGTTAGTTACTGTTGCTAGCCCAACAAGCTTCTTGTAGCCGTGGAGAAGTGTACCGGAGCGAGTCAGTGACTCGTTTTGGAGAAATACCTTTGACATTCAGTTTTGTATACAGGAGCGCGTTGTTCGTACAGTCTTGCCAGCCAGCTATGCCTCAGCGTTAGCCTAGCCTAGCCTAGCCTTGGAGCAGACGTATGTTTATTTAGGTGACATTAATCTGGGAGTGGAGCCTTCCATTCCCAGCTAAACGCTCCTGTTGTGTCTGTAAATCGGACAGCAGTCGTGTTCTTTCCCTTTCCGACGCCAGACGCCACATCAAAGATCCGCAGCTCGACGGACCTCATTCACATAGTAACGGCTGCCAGGATGTGTGATTGGACAATGTCCGTTTGGGGGCGGGGTTTGTGAAAGGTCAGTCCGAAGCTTTCTGAGAATGTCCGAAAGGATTTTTAAAAAAAATGAAGCATTTGATTTTCTGAGGCTGGTTCTGACGTTTACATGAAGAATCTCAGGGCAACATGCAGCAAGAGGGTGAAATGTGAGGAATCACGGTGCCGCCATTCTGAAATCAGACGAGGAAAACGACTGAAGCCGAATCAGACGATCACAGACGATTGTGTTGTTGGACTGATGACCTGGACGCTCACACTGTTCTGCTCAATCATCCTCCGTCGCCGGGGATTTCATCTGGAAACACCTTTTTAAGAAGATCAATCCATCAACTGTCCACGACGGTGTGAGACGAAAAACAGACCAGAGCGAACTGCAGGAGGACAGAACGCCGTCTCTACGTCATGTACGATGTTGATCCGCGGCTTTGCGTCACCATGCACACACCGTAAACGCAGTCAGTCCTCCAGTACTGTGAGAACACTCCGCTAGCATCAGCTAGCATCAGCTTAACCGCGGCGATCTGCATGCCGACCGGCGAGCTGCAGACTTCGGCGGACTCGGTCCATGGGGGGTTGGGGTGGGGGCAGGTCAGTGAGGTTAGCGGTCCCTGTGAGCGGTGATACCATCTGCTGCCCCCTGGTGAATGGAGTGAGAACTGTGGGAACTAAGATCTTTATTTTATCTCCACTGCGCAGGATCATCCGCTACACAAGTCCACCTGATGGCAAACTCCTTGTACGCGCGCGCGCGCACACACACACACACACACACACACACACACACACACACACACACACACACACACACACACACACACACACACACACACCGCAGTAAAACACTTTAAAGTTACATCAACTAAACCAGTCTTCACATTATAAAGAAAAAGCAGCTTTAACCTAAAATTTTATATTGAATTAATTACTCAAACGAATTGCATTGTTATCATTACGCAACAAGAAAACAAGTCTCTAAATCTACACACATACAACTGAAATAAAAGCACTTTCCCACGCGGGATGAGCTGAAGGTTCTGTTTGTGAGGCAGGGTGTGTCGGGTTCACGTCGCCCCCCAGGGGTCATTTTGTACAAGACAGGAGGCAGCAGCTCCGATCAAAGACTTTAGATATGACATTAAAGTGCTTTTAATTCACAAAATGTTTTGAGATTAATTTAAAAAAAGAAATCTGGATTCAGCTGACAGAGAAAAGGCGCCACTGTTGAAAAGAGAAAATACACAAATAATACATCTCAGTGATCGACGTCAGCGCAGCCTAATTCAGGAATAACAACTTAAGAAGTCATGCGGTCGAATTAACCAGCTGGTAGGAGATTCGAACCTGAACCCCAACGAGTGACGGCGTCTCTTCAGCCGCAACACAGCCGCCTCCGATTGTTGACAACGTCAGGAAACCAAAGAAAGTGCTCCAAGCCTCGTTTCCACGACAACAAGCGAACAACTTTTAAATGTTTTTGGACCGTTCACGCAACAACGAAAAACTGCCCCGACTCCATCTCCATGGAAACGGGAGTTTCTTCAGACATGGGTTTATTCTGACCCATGTGCAAGTCTGGACCTCCCTTTAACCACACACACACACACACACACACACACACACACACACACACACACACACACACACACACACACACACACACACACACACACACACACACACACACACACACACACAGTGCATATACAGCGTTAACAGCACATCACTGAACATCGTTATTTACAGAACAGACACAAATAAAGTTTGGTTTTTTTTTTTGTCTCGGGAAATGAAGGAAGGTTGAAGCGACTCAGTGACACACGAAGGGAATAAATAACACAAGTAACGAGACGCTAAAGAAACTCTTTCCATGCAAATTGGTTGAAATATTCTGAATTTTTACAAAAAATTCAGCGATGTTTTTGGTAATTCTGTACAGTCAGTCAGATAAACCTGTTTTGGCCACGCCCCCTTGAAATACAACACATATTTAAAGTGTCTTTGGCCCCATTTACGTGATGGCGTGTTCGAATGAAAAACGTTTAGAGGTCCGTTTCCTTGACAACGGTACACGGAGAAACTACAATGGCAACTTTATAAAATCACTTCGTCTCCATGGAAACAGAAGAAAATGTAATTTTTTTATGAAACGTGAGCGCCACGCCCACAGTGAGTGGTTCAAATCCCACCTGTGGCCTCACCTGGAAAACCGCACAGCTTTTTTCCATGGAAACGGACGTCACTTTCAAGATGTTACGAACTTTTCTGAAACGAGAACGCAAAGTCGACATGAAAGCTGTCTTCCAAGTGAAACACCATGAAGATCGATGTGATTTTCTAACTGCAACAGCCGCAAAATGACGAATTTTGATACGATTCTTCTACATTGGTGCCGTGACGCTTCATTATTACAACCTCAGTTTTCTAATGAGTAGCTTCTCTTCATTTTAGATAATCAGCATGATTTGTGGCTCCAGAGTTGTTGTTGTTTTGTAGTGTAAAATAGTGAAAATGTCTTTTCTGGTCATGAAGGCTGCAGATTCCATAAACGACCAGCTGATCTGATCGCTCCATTTAGAGCTCATGTAAACGGGACGATCTGATCTCTCAATCAGACAGAATTCACTCAGAAAAAAACGTGTAAATGCAGCCAAAATGTCCAAAACCTCCAGGAAGAGGAAAAAATAATCCCACCAACTGACTCCTGAAACAATATTTACATTTTCAACACGTTGCTGAGAAGCTCAGATCAAACATAATCACACCTTATAATGAGCTGGTGGTTCAGTTAAAGGGTCAGCGGACTTTCAGTGGGGGTCAACTTCAGTCAGTCCAAAAGTGACCCGACAACACTCGAGTCCAGAACTCGTTCAGTCCTGGTTACAGCGGAACCAACAACTTGTCCGAAGGTCCGTTTATGTGGCGGCGATTTTACAAAAATAAACAGCGCTCCCTGGAATCCCAGCAGGAGAAGTCCGTCGTTCTCAAGGTGAAACGTTTACTAATGGAGGCGGAAAAATACTTTAATTTAAACTTGAAATGTCATGAAAACAGACGCTAACCTGTCTATAACCAGTCAAGAACTTTAACTAACCGGTTCAGAATGATGAGTCACAGCTAGTTTAATCCAGATTAAAATGGAGGCTGTGACTTGTCTGAAAACAGTGAGACTCAGCTCCGTTTCTTTAAAATCACCTGTGTTTCTCGGTTCTTCCCGCCACCTCTGCGGTCAGTTTGTGCTGTTTCCTGTTCGGAGGCTCAGTGGCGCCGTCTGCTGTGTAAACATCTTCACTTTTTAAGGCTGGACGATCAAAAGCACGAGACTCACAGAACATGGCTTTGAGCGCGTTGTGAATGTTCGGAGGTCAGAAATGATCCGTCGGTTTCTTCTACGATCTGCAGAAACGTTTCCTCCGGAGGGGGAACGTCGCCTCCAGAGATAAAGATGGAGTAGATACAGGTGGCAGGTTCCTCTCTGGTATCTACATCCTGCCTCAGATTATTCGTCTGTGGAACTGTTTCGGTTGGTCGCGGGTCGATAAGGCTCTCCGCCGCCGCTCAGCGGCATCTCGTCAGGACTCTTGTCAGGACTCCTCTGGTCGAACGTGGTTCCGTTGACCGTCACCGCCTCTGGAGGTCCGGCTCCATTCTGCTTGGCCTCCCGGACCCCCCCTTCGACCCCGCCGCCGTTAGCGTGGGCGGCGCGGGGCTCCCGCATGGTGCCAAATCCCGCCTGGACAACGGACAGCGTCCTCTGGTGGGCGTCCAGCCGCCGGCAGCGGTAGAGCCCCCGGAAGGCGGAGCGGAACCTCTGCGACATGGCGTTGTAGATGACGGGGTTGATGGCGCTGTTGGCGTAGATACACGTCCGGCAGAAGAGGATGAACCAGTCGTCCAGGTATGGCGCCGACACGAAGGAGTTGATCAGGACCAGCGTGCGGTACGGCATCCACAGCAGGGCAAACAGGATCACCACCACCGCCAGCATCTTGGTCACCTGCAGGGGAACGGGAGCAACAGGAGAACCGCTCAGAGACCACGGTCAAGCTCGAACCACGGATCAACGGCAGCGATCATCTCCAATGATCGGCTCTGATTTTCATGTTCGGTTGTTTGCTGATGATCAGATTACGTTCTGAGGACCCGGTTTGTTTTTAGTCATGTAAAGAGTTCAGGCTGCTGTTTTCAGATTGGACGGGTTTCCATCCAGTTGGGCTTCTTTTCAACACCTTGGACTGGAAAACATAGCATTGGGAGTGGTTGATCAACTTTGGGCTGGTTTTCACGATATTTGGCGGGTTTTTAGAGACTATTTCTTCCAACTTCCACGGCCCCCTCTCCTCCCGATGCACCAAAGTGCTTTTCAACAGCATGATAAAAGAAAATAAAAACAACAATTTGGTTACAACAAAACCAAAGCCGAAAACTCAAAAACCCATAATGCAGCACAGATGAACAAGTAACGCTGAAATAGAGTATTCTTGGACAGCATGAAAATGAAACAGTTGCATGAGTCAAACGCCAGTCTGAATGCTTGTTTTTCATCTGGAATGAGAGAAAATCTGGTCCAAAATAAGTCCAAAATCAGCCTGAAATCTAAAAAACTGTTCCAGAAACGTCTTAAACCAGAGGAAAAACTTCTCAAAATGAGTAAAACTGGATCACAGAAGTTTTAAATTTGGATGAAATTGACCCCAATCCCAACCCGACTAGTTTTGAATTAGTAAAACTAAAGAACAGTAAAGTAGTAAAGGTCTTTCTGAACTGACCTGAAATCAAAGTAACACTGGTGCAGAAAAAAGCTTTGAGTTTGGATAAAACTGGTCAGAAAGTCAAAGTAGGACTGGTCCAAACAATTCTCACATTCATGGAGGAACTGGTCGAAACAGCGTCGCTGAAATTTGAGTAAATCTGTTCTCGTCACTTCAAACTCCACCTGTTGACAGTGAGAACCAAACCAGGGTCTTGGAGCTGGAGACGGTCCGGTTTCCTGGACTCGGAGGATCTTCCAGAGTTCTCACTGCGTCCAGGAAGTGGATGGCGTTACCGAGCAGCTCGGAGCCGCGGCCCCGGCGTTCCGGCGCTCGCTCGGAATCTCAGCCCTGAGCGGCGATCACTCAGATACTGCGTGTGTGTGTGTGTGTGTGTGTGTGTGTGTGTGTGTGTGTGTGTGTGTGTGTGTGTGTGTGTGTGTGTGTGTGTGTGTGTGTGTGGTTATTACGTGCGTGCTGCCGGCCGGCTGGCTAACCGAGGCGGTCTGGCTAATTGAGTCATCTGCAAAGCGAGAGACAAAAGAGGAGCGCGGAGTGAAGATGAACTGGGGACGAGGAGAACCGGAGAACAGGTGCAGGAGACGCCGCGGGGCCGCTGACATTTCACGGCTCTGATAACAGCTTATCGGGACAAACTGGTACCGAGGCGCTCATGACTCAGCGCCTGGACGCATTCTGAGTTCAGATCGGGAACAGGGATGAATCGACAGTCAGACTGAAAACTAGACCCAGGCCAGGACCTCATACCTAGACCCAGACCCAGACCCAGACCCAGACCAATACCAACACCCATACCCAGAACAATACGGAGACCCAGACCTAGACCCAGACCCAGTTCTATACCCAGACACAGACCGATAACTAGACCAATACCCAGACCCATACCTAGACAAAGACCCAGAACCATACTTATGCCTATACTTATACTTATACCCAGACCCAGACCCAGACCCACACTGATGACTTGACCCAGACCCAGTCCCATCCAAAGACTGATACCCAAACCAATACCCAGACCCAGACCCATACTATTGTCTGGTATCGGATCCGTAGCTACATGCTACATGCTAAAGAGTTTCAGGGCTCACACACCAGTGATGCTACATGCTAAAGGGCATACGCTGTGCGTACTCTAGATGCAGTCATACAGCGGAGCCTTCATGGCTGTTGGAGGTGGCACAGCATTGAGGGTTTGCGCATCGTTTGTTTTTAGAGTATGAATCAGGCTTTTTGTTTTTTGTAATAATTACGGTATTCAGTATTGAAAGGTAGCTAAAAGTTAGGCCTCATACTTGTCCTTTAAAAAAGCTGACATTTCATTCTGTCATTGAAACTGGCATTACATTTAGATTACTGTAATTTTCTGTAGTAACTGAACTGAACATTTTCATGACATTTATTCTACAAAAAAAAAAAAAACCCTATGAAGTTTACATTTTATGATTATTATAGCATTTTTACCGGTTTACTCTTGATGAGACTGGGTTGTGTGTAGGTCATAAACTGAAATGTGTTTGATCATCCTGATATAACCTGACAGCTTCTGACTGTACGTATGAAAATATGCAGCGTCACACAGAAGCTTTCCCAACAGCCCCGTAGCTGAAAACACTGAGCTCTGTATTCATATTCATACATAAAAACAGTGACTGCATTGAGCAATAACAGGACAGTAGAGGTGTGTGTGTGTGTGTGTGTGTGTGTGTGTGTGTGTGTGTGTGTGTGTGTGTGTGTGTGTGTGTGTGTGTGTGTGTGTGTGTGTGTGTGTGTTTTGCCTCCAGCATCCCTGCACCCTGTCCCGCATCAGCACCGCAGCCAGGTCACCATGGCAACCACTCAGACACTTCTTAACCTTGGTGAGATGATGGGGTGTGGGGTGGAGGGGCACACCTTCAGTCATCCATCCATCCATCCATCCATCCATCTGTGCATCCATCCATCCATGCAGCTGTCCATCCATTCATTCATCCACTCACCCACCCATCCATCCATCCATCCATCATCCATCCATCATTCATCTGTCCATCCATCCATCATTCACCCATCTATCCATCCATCCATCCATCCATCCATCCATCTATAATCCACCCACCCATTCATCCATCTATCTATCCATCCACCTTTCCATTCATCCACCCACCATCATCCATCCATTTTTCTATTCATCCTTCCGTCCATAACTCCACCCACCCCTCCATTCATTCATTCATTCTTCAATCCATCTTTCCATTCATCCACCCACCATCCATCCATCCATCCATCCATCTTACCATTCATCCAACCACCATCCCTCCATCCATACATACATCTGTCTATCAATCCATCCATCCATCCATCCATCCCTCCATCCCTCCATCCCTCCATCCATGCACCACCGGCTGAAGTGTGTCTGTATTTTCAAACCACTGCAGGAGGAATCAAAGTGTTCCGGGACGACGGCGGGTTTCACGCTCACACGCTCGACTGAGCGTCGTTCCCGATAAGCGTGTGCGTCGACGCCACGAGCTGTGATCGGGCGCACGCCGCCTCAGCAGGTAGATAAAAACACAACAAAGCGTTTAATTGAACATGAAGGGAACGCGAGGAGAGCTTCCTAATTATCTCCGCACCGCGATAATGAGACAGAAAGCTTTCTGAGAAGGCAGATTATGACTGTAATTACCAGGCCGCCGGATACTTGACATCACAAACATTTTCTTTTTCCTTTTGCTAATGCAGTGAAGGCAGCTGTTCAACCCGCTGAGCCCAGGAATTTACATTAATACACCATCATTAGTCCTGCAATGGTAGTGTGAGCAGCATGACATGGAAACAACAGGGAAAAGAAATGTGAAGAATTAATAAAAAAAAGAAATTCTTCTTAAAAAATGGGAGGAGAATATAATGATGGAAAATACAAATAATCTGAATTTTCGATGTGTGAAGCCGAACAAACAGAACAGCGTGCTGAATCTGAGGAGGAAGAAGTGACAGGAAAGACTTTCTGCAACCATTGTCTATGAGCACTTTCCAAAAATATTGACTGTCAACGGTTTTAGTTTATGTTCACTTTGAGAAACCGTTGTCTGTGTACACTTCTGAAAGACATCAAATGCCAAAGTTTCGGATCACTCTCTGAAGCCATTGTCTGTGCACACTTTATAATCTTGATGAAAACCTTTGAAAACCATTGCCGCCAACACGCCTGAAAAACTGGAGCTCAGTATATGTTAGCAGAGCTTAAAACCATTGTCTGTTCACACATCTAAAAACTACTGCCTGTAAACATTTCTGAAAAGCATCGTCTGTGAACATATCTGAAGAATTCAAGTTGACTTTCACAAACCATTGTCTGTGTACAATTCTCAAAAGCTTCAGTTCATTAATTATTCTGAAAACCATTGTCTTAGAACAATTTTGAAAAACCATTGTTTCTTCACACTTATGGTTACTATTAAATGTTGCGTCCACAGTCAGGAGTCACTATTTGTGCACATTTTCAAAAATCTATCGTCACAATTGTAAATACCATGGTCTGTGAACATTCTTGAAAACCATTATCTGTGTATAGTTTCCCCAAAAACCAAAATGTATTAACTCTCCCGAAAACCCTAGTCCGTTAACAGTCTTAAAAACCATTGTCAGTGAACTCTTCCAAAAACCATTGTGTTAATGCTTCTAAAAAAAACAGCCATGGTGACTTTCAGAAACCATTGTCTGTGCACACTCTCCGAAAACTACGATTTATGAACTGTTCTGAAATCCATGGTCTGTTAACAATCTTGAAAACCATTGTCCATGGACATTTCTGAAACGATGATGACGATATTGATGAGTTCTCGACGGCGACCGGCGACGCTTCACTCCCCCGGCCGTCCGCCTGTTCATGCGCTGGATGCAGGAGGATCAGAGGCAGCCGGAAACCCTCAGAGATTAAAGGTAATCTCAGAGCAGGCTGAATTAATCTCCCCGTCATGAAAGTGCCATTCACAAGTTTATCAAAGTCCCATCAGATTGAGCCGGCCGATCAAACCGGCGTGAAGTGGCGCTGAAGGAGCGGCGGCGCTGCCGCCGCCGTCGTCTGCACCACTTCACTGGAAATCCCCAATCACATTATGCAAATCTTCTGCACTCAGATGAAGCTCCTAGAATACAACCAGATTAAGATCTCTCTGCTCTCGCAACCCGAGTTGGGTCACACACGCACACACACACGCAGAATGTGTGTGTGAAGGTGAATCACTGAGAATTCATTCAATCTAAAGGTGTGTGATGAAGAGGCGTCCTTGAAGCTTCATGCCAGTGACCCTCCGCTCAGATTTACATCCTGTTGTCATTCCTCTGCCCTCCGCAGCCTCGAGGATCAATACTGAGATTGTTACTGATGAGAAAGTGCTTTCACAGCTGGGATGGATGTCAAGCAAGGGGCTGCATGTCTCGCTGCTGAATTCCCACTTCAGTCCACTGGGTGGCAGCGTTGAGCCTATAGTGAGTCACTACATCCCCCTGTGGTGGAAATTGGGATTACAAGGCTAGGCAACAGCACCAGTTTGTTAGCCTCAGTTTAAAATCTCAGAAGAAGAACTTCCTGACATCTTCAGGGCTTCGTTTTATTCATCTTTTCATGAACAGAACAGAAACATTGTTTTGTTTTTCCACTCTGTTGAAGTTTTGTGCATCTTTGTAAGTTACTTTGTTTGCAGCACTCGAAAATCACTCTCATCCGTTCATTTTAATGAGTAAAATTTTCCCTGGATAAGCTAAAAGCAGATATTTTTACGATACTTTAGGAGTTGTGACTTTACGTGTCTGAATCTCAGTTAAAACAAACTAAGCTACTCAAGCTGATTCAAATAGCATAATTCTAGATTAACCTCAGTTATTAGTCAGGGTTCATATTTTCATATTTTATTTCAAAAATTATATGAAAAAAATACTGTCTTGTGCAATGCCTTGACCTGAAACAACATCAAGGTTCAACTAATGACTGATTATTATTGCAAAATTTAAAGTAAAGATCGGTTACATTGGGATGAGTGGAATTCATTCTGGACTGGAAATATTTCCTGGTTACTAGTCCAAAGATTCTGAATGACTTTTTTTATGAATTTCAGCACTGGTTTGTTTGTTGGTTTGTTTGTTCAGTCGGTTGGGTGTTTACTTGGTCGGTTGTTCGGTCGGTCATTCGTTTGGTTGGTTGTCCATTCGGTTATTCATTCAGTCGTTTGTTTGGCCGCCTGTTCATTTAATTGTTCAGTCACTTGGTCAGTCGTTCATTCGTCCGTCCATCCATTCGGTTGGTCGGTCATTTGTTCAGGTGTTAGTCCATCTGTTCGTCCATGTATTCGTTCGGTTGATTGTTTAGGCTTTTTATTCATTCAGTTGTTCGTTCATTCGTTTGGTCGGTCAGTCATTCAATTGATAGTTAGTTAGTTAGTTAGTTAGTTAGTTAGTTAGTTAGTTAGTTAGTTAGTTAGTTAGTTAGTTAGTTCGTTAGTTCGTTCGTTCGTTCGTTCGTTCGTTCGTTCGTTCGTTCGTTCGTTCGTTCGTTCAGATGGTCAGTCAGTTATTCAGTTGTTCATCTGTCTGTCTGTCTGTCTGTCCATCTATTCGTTCGGTTGATTGTTCAGACGTTTCATTCAGTTGATTTGCCGGTCGGTCAGTTGTTTGACCATTTGCCATTGGGGCGACAGTAGCTCAGTTGGTGGAGTGGGTCGTCTTATAACTAGATGGTTGGCGGTTCGATCCCCGCTCCCACATGCGTAAAACTGTTGTTGTGTCCTTGGGCAAGACACTTCACCCACCTTGCCTAAGTGGTGGTGGGAGGGGCCGATGGCGCAGTTTGGCAGCCTCACTTCTGTCAGTCTGCCGCAGGGCAGCTGTGGCTACAGCAGTAGCTTACCACCACCCAGTATGGAGAGAATGAAGAATGCAATGTAGAGTGTCTAGAAAAGTGCTATATAAACCAATGCATTATTATTATTCAGCCATTTGGTCATTCATTTGGTCGTTCAGTCATTTGATCCTTCATTCGTTCGGTTGGTCAGTCAGTCATCTGGCTGTTTATTTGATTGGTTGTTCAGTTGGTCGGTCGTTCGTTCGTTCGGTTGGTTGGTCAGTCGTTTGACGGTTCGTTTGGTCATTTGTTTGGCCGGTCCCGGTCCTCCTATTTCCATATCTTCCTGTTTTCATCATGTTGGACCATAACAGTTTGATCCTCTCTATCAAAGAGTCAAATAACAATTTCAGAGTGAATTAGAATTGGAGCTACTCATTTACATAAAGTGAAAACTTATTAATCTTTTGCATCAGTTTGAACTTAAATTGTACTTGAATGAACAAAATTGAAAAGTGTGACTGGTATTAATCTCAGTGTTTTCCTAAAGGACAGGAGGAGGCTCAGGAATAATTCCGCCTAATGTATTTCAATACATACTCCACATGGACAGGATGAATCTGAACGGCTCTGCGTGAACGTGTGAATATTTCAGTGGAATTAGAGCACGGAGGGAGTGGAGGAGTCTCTGCGGAGGCTTTTAAATGATTCCATAACAAATCAAGCGGCGGCGGCGCTCGGCCTGCTGGGAGAACTGAAGGTCGATGCTTTCAAGACCAAAAAAATAAAAAATAAAAGCCCAAGAGGATGAATGTGGTCTGTATGTGAGAGCCGGGAGACAAAACAGCACGGCGGAGCAATAACCTGGGGGGGTGGGGGTGGGGTGGAGGTGGAGGTGGAGGTGTGTGTGTGTGTAGGGGGAGAGGGGGGTGGCTTTCACTGAGGAGCCTCTCCGGCCGCTCCGCCCGTGAAGCAGAGTCCAGAGTCCATTACCTCCACCTTTCCGTGGGGGGGGGGCTGTCACCATCACAGTGCTGTTAAGAACCAATCACGTGTCCACGAGCTCCCGGCCCATGGCGGCCGGGGTCAAGAGTGGGTGAAAGCTATCGTCCGCAGCAATTATCAGACAGATAAGACCGGACTGAGAGGGTGGGGGCGGGGGCGGGGGAGGGGGAGGGTGTCAGACCTGCTTCCTGGAGGAGAGTGCACTCTTGGGCCGACCCGACCGGCCCCCCCGGGCTCCCTCGGGGGCCTCGCGGCAGCTCCGGCGCAGCGTGGTGGCGCCGGCGTCCGGGTGGTTGGGCAGAGGGCTGCGGGGAAACAAGGGGGGGTCAGTGAGTCTTCAGGGTCCATGTCGGGAAAAGAGGGGGCAGCACTCCAGACCCCCCCCCCCCCCCCCCCCCAAGATATTTTCAGTCATTCTTTTCGAACAACGAAGCAGTTTCTAAAAAAAAAAAAACAAAAAAAACAAAAAAAACAAGACAAAATTGTCCCTAAAAGAAGTGGAACCATTTCCACCATGTTTAATGTGAAAATGCATCGTTTCGATTTCAGAGAAGCTTCAAATTCACAAATAACTGTCCTGAAAACACAATGTAGTTTTCATGTTGGGCCACTAGTTGGTGCTGTTGTTTGTAATAAAACCACACAGACATTCTGCAGACAACATTACGCTCTAAACATTAACAACAGACGAATACGGACGGATGTCCGTAATCGTCTGTTGTTAACGTGTCGAGTGTATTGTCCTCGGAGAATCTGGACCAGGACCAGGACCAGGACCAGGACCAGGAGAATCTGGCCTGCGTCCACGAATCCTTCATTTATCCACTGCTCTCGTTGCATTTTGGGAACCTGTTTATGCAACAACGGTGCTCAGAGCCACTGAAAATGCAACTTTTTGGAAATGCTCTGACTCCGTCTCCATGGAAACCAAGGAAAACGCAACACATTCCAACTCCGTTTCCATGGAGACGGGGTAAAAAGTAACTTTTTAGAAATGTTTTAACTCCATCTCTGTTCAAACAGGTAAAAATTACATATTCTTTTTTAATGTTCCAAGTCCGTCTCCATGTAAACCGCACAAAATGCAACTTTTTAAAAACATTCTAACTATATCTGGGTGAAAACGGAGGAAGAACGCAACTTTTTTTTGACATTTCAATTTATTGACGTTTCAATCCATGGAAACAGGGGAAAATGCAACTTTTTTAAAATGTTCCAATTCTGTCTTCATGTAAACGGGGCAAAATGCAACTTTTTAAAAACATTCCAATTACATCTGAGTGGAAATAGAGGAAGACAACGTTTTAATGTTTCACTTCTGTATCCATGGAAACAGGGGAAAATGCGACTTTTTTACAACGTTACACCTCCGTCCCCATGTAAATAGCAGGAAACGCAACTTTTAAACACATTCCAACTCTTTCTTCATAGAAATGGGGAAAATGCTACTACTGCTCCTGGTCCTTGTGCACCACAGCCGCAGTAAATAGTTGCCTGGTCTTTCTACAAAAACAACCGACAGCGCCCAACACGCTAGCCACGACGTTTTAATCCCTCCTGCTGTTTCCGTGGAAACAGATATCATTTGCAGAGCTTTCCTGAAACGACGTGTTTTCACGTCCCGTCACGAGGCGCCGGGCTGCACCTGAGGTAGAGGATGCGAGCGATGAGGCCGTAGAGCACGATGGCGAGCAGCAGCGGCACCACGTAGAAGATGGCGAAGTCGATGAGGTAGATGGGCAGGTAGAGCTCCCGCTTCACCTTGTAGCCGCACAGCACGTGGCCGTCCTCCTTCACCTGAGACACAGAGCGCCACGCCCAGGTTACCCAGCATGCACCGCTGCTGGCCTCACTCTGAAAAAAGCTCTGACAGACTTTTACATCAGAAACTATACAGATCTGGAAAATATACAGACCGAAGTGGGAAAATAGTGAAATGGAGGAAATCAGCAAAAATACAGGAAAAGAAAAGCAAGAACAAAGTGAAAAGGGAAGTGTGACAATAAAGTGGAAAATCACAAGAAAAGGAGAAAAAAGGGGGGAGAAGAGAATAATGAAAAAGGAAAATAAAAAGCCAACAAAATTTAAATTAAAAAAATACATTTTTGAAAGAAAAGATGACAAATTAAGATGAAAGGGGAAAAAAATTAAGTGTCGTTGTCTTTCTTGCCAATCAACAAATAAACAGGACCAAGGAAGAAATGAATGTAAAATATAAAAACAGAAAACAAGAAAAAAAGACACAAAGGAGACATAATGAAAAGCAAAAACAAAACTGCTGGAAAATATAAGGATAGATATGAAAACAAAACAAATATAAAAACAAGGAAAAGAAAGTAAATAAGAACTGAAATAAAGAGCAAAACAAGCAAAAAGAAAGTGGAAAAGATTTGAGTAAAATATTGAGAAATAAAAGATATAGAGGAAAATGTCAAATAGCTAAAAAGGAAGAAGAAAAAACTCAAAAATGAAAAGGAAAAACAAGAAATATGTGAAAATGGTTAAATATAAAGAAAGCAGAAAAGTAGTGAAGGTGAAAAAGGGTGAACGGAAAACAATGAGAAAGACGTGAAAAGAAAAGCAAAAACGAAATGGAAAAAAAAGAATCAATTAAAGAAGAAAACAGAGAAACAAAACACACAAAACAAAATGGAGGAAAAATGAAGAAAAATACCTGAAAAACTAAACAAATCAAGAAAAAAAAAGTTTCTTGAAGAAAAATAAAAGCTGAAAGAGAGAAGCCAGAAGAGAGACAGAGAGGAACGGAGACGTTCTCACCTGGATGTCCACCAGGAAGAACCACAGCATGCAGTACACGCAGGTGGCCAGCCACACGCCGGCGATGATGCGCTTGGCGCGGGACACGGTGCAAACCGTCTGGGCCTTCATGGGGTGGCAGATGGCGATGTACCTGCACGGAATCGGGAGACGCGTTGTGGGCGTGGCCTCTGCAGCCCCGGCGCAGAAAGCTCCTCATCCATAATGCATGCAGGAAACACTTTGACTGATCAGGAGTCAGGAGACGATCTGCAGGCCGAGTCCACGTCTTCCCAGAGAGACGCTCGGCTCGGCTCAGACCATTCAAGTCTTGGTCTTGTCTTGGTCTTTGGATGCTCTGGTCGTGGTCTTTACTTGGTCTTGGTCCTTTAAAGTCATGGTCTTGTCTTGGTCTTTGGATGCTCTGGTCGTGGTCTTTACTTGGTCTTGGTCCTTTAAAGTCATGGTCTTGTCTTTGTCTTGGGATGCTCTGGTATCGGTCTTGACAGGGTCTTGGTCCTTTGATGTGTTTGTCTTGGGATGTTCTTGTCTTGGTCTTGTCTGTGTCTTAGTCCCTTACAGTCTTGGTCTTGTCTTGGCTTTGGTATGCTCTGGTCTTGCTCTTGACTGAGTTTTGGTCCCTTAAAGTCTTGGTCTTGGGATGCTCTCCTCTTGGTCTTGACTGGGTCTTGAGACGCTCTGGTCTTGGTCTTGACTGGGTCTCAGTCCCTTAAAGTCTCGGTCTTGTCTTGGTTTTGGTCTTGACTGTGTCTTGGTCCCTTTAAGTCTCGGTCTTATCTTGGTCTTGTCCTTCTCTGGTATCAGTCTCGACTGAGTCTCAACAGGTTCTTGTAACTGATTAGTTTTCCCTGCAGCAAAATTCTACAAAGAATCTTGAAATGTAATCAGTTACTTTATGTGTGACATCATGACTCAAGTAAGTTTTGAAGAAGTTAATAGTGACTCAAACTAAAGTAACTCCCAGTAACAACACTGCTGACCAAGTTTTTAAGTTGACTCTCCTGCTGAGCAGCTTCCAGCAGTAACATATTTAGGGGTCAGGTTTATTGTTGACGGCTGGCGGTTGCTGGTTGCCGGTTGGTGGCTGCCAGTTGGCGGTTGCACTCACCTCTCCACGGTGAAGGCGGTGATGGAGCAGGACGACACGTTGATGCCCAGGTACTGCAGGTAGGTGATGCCCAGGCAGCCGGCGTGGCCGAACACCCAGGTTCCCGTCAGGCTGTCGGACACGTTGGGGAGCCCCGCCGCCACCAGCACCGTCAGGTCGGCGATGGCCAGGCTCACCAGGTAGCAGTTGGTGGGCGTCCTCATGTGGCGCGCGGTGAGGACCACCAGGACCACCATGACGTTCCCCACGATGCCCACGCTGCACACCAGTAGCACCAGGAACACCGACACCGTCTTGTACTCCAGCGAGTCGGCGACGGCGGCGCTGAGCGAGATGTTGGTGGGGGTGTCCACCCTGGAGCTGGCGTTGTCGGCCATATTGGTGGAGCGCTAATGGAAGCTCAGAAGGGCGTCCATGTTTTCTTCTTCTTCATTTAGGACATGAGGTTTCAGCGTGGAGCAGGTTAAGCTCGCTCCAGCCGTCGACCTTGGCAGCGACCTTCCTCTTACCCGCCTTAGCCGGCGCGGCGGAGTGAAAACACGCGGTTATCCCAGGACTCCCGAGCAGCGCTCAGGCCCCCGATGAGTCACCTACGAGCAGAAGACGAGTCGGGTTAATTGGGCGTTGGATTAACGATGACCTGCGGGACGCCTTCCAGCCTCCGTGTCTCAGTCCAGCTCTCGTCTGCCGTGTGAGTTTCTGACTCTTCCATAATGAAGCTGCTCTAACAACGTGATCACAATACAAGAACAACGCTGATTTTACCAGATGAAAGCAGAAAAACATCCAGGAGAAAATCAGCATTCATGGAATTCAGCCTTTTCTTGGCTCATGACCACATCTGGTAACAACCAAGCCATCACAGGATTCCAGCTTCAGTGGTCACCAAGTTTCTGTTTCCCCTTGAGAACGTTGTCATCCGGACGCTGAAGCCACACAGTCAACTCTCTCACGCTCGCACAGCCGATCCTCTAACAGAAACTCAGCGGTTTCTTTTCCCCCGAAGCAGCTTTCAGCAGAGCTTCGGCAGAATGAGTCCCGCTAATTGAATTACTCTCTTCCCGAGTCCTCACAGCCGGCAGATCTGACCCGATCCAACACGTCTGGGACGCCAACAAAATGAGGTGATTAAACCTTCGGCTGGAGGACGGGCTCCATTAAATACTCTTCAGAATGACTGGACGGAGGAAAAACACAGTAGCTCACATTCAGAACAGCAGGACTTCTATCGGACACTGGACTGGATTCAGGAGACTCACTCTGAACTGGTTCTGATTCTCTGGTTCTCTGGAACTGGTTCTCCAACTGTTTTTTTCTCTTTTAATGGACTAGGTTTGAAACTACGTTTTGGGTTATTTCTAGACCACAGTTTCACCAAAGACCTGAGTCTAAAACCAGTCCACTGGTCCTGTTTACTAAACTCAGATCCGTTCCTGACTGGGTTTTGAAATAATGTCAATAGTTTAGGCTTCAGTTTTCAGGTTTCTGAGGGAGTTTTTCACTCATTTTATGGAGATTCAGACTGGTTCCATATCCGTTTCACGTGAATCAGGATCCTTTATCAGGTCTAACTGTGGATCAGCTTCAAACTCAAGTTTAGACTAACTTTGGACATGTTTCACATTCAAGGTTAGTCAATGACAATGATTTGGTAATTGTTTGGACTAGTTTTAGCCAAACTTTGGATGAGCTGTAAACTCAAGTTTAGTCAAACTGTGGATTAGCTTTAAACTCAAGTTTTAACAAAGTTTGGACGAGTTTTAGACTCAAGCTTACACATAATGTCTCGACTGGCTAAAGAGTCGAGCTTAGGGCTGGATTCAGACTCAAGTATTAATCAGTTTTAAACTCAAGTCTATACTGAATTCAGGGATGTTTCAGACTAATATTGACAAAATGTTTGTATTACATCTAGATTCAAGTTTAGAAAGCATGTGGACTAGATTAAGACTCAATTTTGGGCTGGTTTCAGACCAGAGTTTAGACACACCTTGGACTTTATTCAGACTCAAGTTGTAAAAAATACTGGACTAGACTTAGACTGAACTTTGAAATAGTACCAGACATGAGCATAGACAACGTTTCATTTAATTTTAGGCTGCTTTCACACCAGGATAGGCCAGGACTCGGTTCTCCTGGGGAGGTGGGGAGCTGAGAATATTCCCACCTGCCTTTGGTTCGGCTTGCTGCGTGGACCAAACTTCTGGACAACATCATGCAGTTACAGCATCTGCTCGTTTGGGGGCGCTTTCTGCCAAAATGAACACTGACCAGACAGACAGAGGAAGAAATCCGGCTAATTTAATTGGCCAAAATAGAAAGTCCCGTCCCAGCAGCCGGCAACCACAAAACAACCATGATTTCTAGTCTTCTAACCACCTATCAATGAGCGCCTGTTCTTCCTCGCTGCTCCACGTTGGACCACCAGACAGTTGCTACTTCTTTCTTTGTGTGTCTGATTCTTCTGACTCGCTTTGTTCATTTTTGCTAGTCAAACACATCATGCTCCAGGTCACGAAGTCTCGCTGCACCTGTCTGAAACCCCTGGAAACTCCCCGCCGTGACCGTCGATTTCAGGGACCCCAGAGTTCGCCCGAAAGATCTGCATCTTTCGTCAAGAGAGTGTTCACACAAAAGATGAAGATTTTCCCAGAAAGCTCTGATGTGGTCTAAGGTCTGGACTTCACAGGGCTAATGTGAAAACGGCCTTAAAGTGATTTTATCGGGATTTTTTGACCTGTTAACTCTAGAAAACCTGATAAATTCAGCATCATCCAGTGATGGAGATCTTATCTTTCTTCCTCCTCGGTGTGAGAGTTGGAGTCAAAATGAACATCAGATATGGCTGGAAAGTCTCACGCAGCATTAAGCTCTCCTTTTAGGACCCTGAAGGCAGCACAGCGTGTGTCAACACATTTCAGAACGGTATTCAAACAATCGGGAGGCAATGTTCTCAGAAAACGCAGAGAAGTGCTTCTTTATTACACTCTGATGGTGCCTCCTTGTGTTTTTCCATTTTTCTGCCACCCTGCGGAGCACAAACACTGATTAAAGCCATTTTTAAAAAACCACAGGAGTTTCTAAGGAGGTGGAGGTTACTGGAGGACAAAGTGTTTGTTTTGACGCTTGTTTTGAGGCTAATCACCCAGCATGCCGTGCGGTGAAGCTGTGGCAGGCGTCTGGCGCTCTTTTCACTCGTCTGAGCTGCGACCTCGCCTCCTGAGAGCGGCCGCTAATAAATTGAGGTGGACATGAAATGAAAAGTAATCTGTTATCAGTCGGCTTTCATTCATCGGCACCACACGCCGTCACACGAGCTGCGTCTCTGACCGCCGGCGACACCGAGCCGCCGCAGGGTTTCCTATTGTTCTGCACGCAAACATCCTTTAATACCAGACAGACGGGTTCAGTATCTGATGAAATGTTTTATGTGTGAGTGCAACAGCTGGATTGCGATTGGTGAATGGAACAATGTCCTGGAACTATCAGGAAAATGTCCCCAAAGACCAATTGCTCTCATTTCTCATTTCACAATCTGCCCTGAGTTTGTTTCAGTGTTTGGTTGAGTAGGTGGCTGCCTAATTAGTCATTCGGTTGGTTGATGGGTTGCTTGGTTGGGTCATTGGTTGGTTGGTTGGTTGGTTGGTTGGTTCATTGCAGCGTTGGTTGTCGCATTAGTTATTTTTCATTTGCAATTTTTTTTGGTTTGATCAGTTGGTTGAATAATTGTTCAATTAATTGGTTGGTTGGTTGGTCGGTCAGGTCGTTTATTTGGATGGTTGGTTAGTTGATTGCTTGATTCATCCCATCATTGTTGGTTGGTTGGCTGATCAGTCGATCGGTCGGTCGGTCAGCTCAATTGGTTGGTTGGTTGGTTGGTTGATTGGTTGGTTGGTCAATCAGTCAGGTCATTTGGTTGGTGGGTTGATCAATCGATGGGTCAGCTCATTTGGTTGGTTTGTTGGTAGGTTGGTTGGTCACTCGGTCAGTCCGGTCATTTGGTTGGTCCAGTCATTGGTTGGTTAGTTGATTGGTTGGTTGGTTGGTTGGTTGGTCCAGTCAGTGGTTGCTGGCTGATTGGTTGGTTGGCCGGTCGGTCGGTCTGGTCATTTGGTTAGTTGGTTGGTCCGGTCATTGGTTGGTTGGTTGCTTGTCTTATGACCCAGGTCATATGTGGGGAGCCGCAGCCTCCTCTGTTGCTGTCTCTCTTCCTGACTGTGTGTGTGTGTGTGTAAAAGAGAGAATGATTGATTATTTGAACAATCGGCTGGCTGAAACAGACCAGGTATGGGAGTGCTGCTGGAGCTGCTGAAGGACGTCTCATTAGCTGTCCAGGGAAGAAGACAAGGGGATATCATGCTGCCAGCTGTGTGTGTGTGTGTGTGTGTGTGTGTGTGTTCTCGTATTTCTATCCTTGTCGGGGCCAAATGTCCCCACAAGGATAGCAAAACGTGGAACGACGTGCCTTGTGGGGACCTTTTTCCGGTCCTAAGTAGGAGAAACAGTGTTTTCTTGACCATGTTGTTGTTACTGAAAAAAGTAAAAGTGCAAAAACATTTCTTTAGGGTTAGGCTTTGTTGTGGTGTGGGTTAGGGTTAGGGTAAGGGTCAGGGTTAGGGGCTAGACATGAATGGGAGTCAATGGACGGTCCCCACGAGGATAGAAATACGAGACTGTGCGTGTGTGTGTGTGTGTGTGTGTGTGTGTGTGTGTGTTACTGACCTTGTATGAGCATTGCATAGTTGTGGAGCCTTTAGGGTAATCTTGTATTGTTTGGATGATGTTAAAAAAATAGAACACTAGTTTACTAGTTAAGAGACAGAACGTCTTCTGTTTGTCGCTGTCACCACTTTTCTCCTTTTTCTCAGTTAAAGAGTTTCAAACAGGAGTTGTCTTTTTGTTCCATTTTCTTTTAATCAGATAGGTTGAGTGCTCTTTGTATGATTTCAGTTTACTGGATTTTGACCCTGCAGTCTTTGTTAAGAAATAAACCGTTCCCTCTCAAAACGTGAGTGCTGGCCATCTTGGCAGTGGGAGGGGCCCAACGCATGGTGTGTCCCAGACCTCCAAGTCTGGAGACATAGCACTTGGTTGGTTGGCTGGTTGGTTGGTTGGTTGGTTCATTACAGTGTTGGTTGTAGCATTAGTCATGTTTCATTTAGGGTTTTTTTTGATCAGTTAGTTGATCAGTTGTTTCATTAGTTGCGATGGTTGGGTGGGTTTTGTGGTCTGTTAGTCGGTCGCTCAGTCAGTTGGTTGGCTGGTTAGTAGTTTCATTGGATGGTCTGTCGGTCGGTAGGTCAGATGGTCGGTTCATTGGTCAATAAGTTGTTTCACGTTTCATCGGTTTCGTTGGTCGGTTGGTTGGTTGGTTGGTTGGTTGGTTGGTTTAGGTGTTGGTTGTTGCATTAGTCATGTTTCATTTGGGGTTTTTTTGGATTGTCTGATCAGTTAGCTGATTAGTTGTTTCGTTAATTAGTTGGATTGTTGCTTGCTTGCTTGGTAAATTGCTTGGTTGGTTAAGATGTTGGTTGTGGCATCAGACGTGTCATTTGTGGTATTTTTGGTTTGCTTGGTCAGTTGGTTTGTTTGTTGGTTTGTTTGTTTAGTTGGTGGTTTCATTGGTCAGTTGGTTCGTTAGTTGGTTGGTTGGTGGTTTTATTGGTTGGTTAGGTGGTCCATTAGTTAGTTAGATGGTTGATTAGTGGGTTGGTTGGTTCACTAGTTAGTTAGCAGATGGTTGATTGGTTTCCTAGCCATGTTTTATTTGCTATTTTGCTTGGTTTGTTTATTAGCAGTAACAGGTTCTAAGGCGTTGTTGTTGCAGCCCTGTTAAAGCTGTGCAGCGTCCCAGAGGAGGTTCTCGCGCCACACTTTGGGAACCACTGCTGGATCTGGATGCGGTCTGGTATCACAGGGGGGTTGAAACGAGCACAGGAGGGTTTTCTGATGCTTTTCTGTTCATCGGATTCGAAGGAAAGAATTTTGAGTTCCACATTATTTTCCGGTCTCATTCAAGGTTTTGACTCTGATGTGCTGGAGAACCCTGGAGAACCCTGAGAACCCTGGAGAACCCTGGAGAACCCTGGAGAACCCTGGAGAACCCTGAGAACCCTGGAGAACCCTGAGAACCCTGAGAACCCTGGAGAACCCTGAGAACCGTGGAGAACCCTGAGAGTATCTGATCAGAGGAGCACAGCACTGTTGACTCTTGCTGAGTTAAAATCATTTGAGGATTAAATTCAATTTAGATGAAAGAAAACATCCCAATTTTAATTATTACAGGTTATTTAACCTTTATCTTTAAAAGCTGCCCCTTGTTTCTGATCGAATAATCTATACATGAATCCATCCATCAACATTATGATATGAGTTGTGATACGTGAAGGACGCAGGTACTCACGTTATATTAGATCCACACACCAATACGTTTTCTCACGATACAGTAGAAGCAATAGAAACAGCATAAATGTGTAAATACTACATATTAACAGAAGAATTATTCTTATTCTCAAATTAAAAACTAAAGAAAAAAAGATCTTAAGTTCATTTCTAACTTCTCCACACTCATTTTCCAGTTGATGTATTTACACGTAAATGTGTACAGAAGCTATAACAGCTCAAAATACACCCATTTAAAACAAGTTCCCATCAAACCTAACAGTTATTTCCTGGTTTTATATTCAAGAAAATACAGATTCAGCACTTCTCCTCCTCACAGATCAAAAGGATCTCTTGATAAATAAATGAAATCACAATCTGAACTTCTAATCTGGGTCCTGAGAATCAAACGAAGGCTTCTTTTACCTCTTTATTCCCACATTCCTGCAGTTTCCTCCACAGCAGTCCGTCTGCACAGGATCAGATGCTCCCATGTTCCTCCAGTGAGCGTGTGAGGGCTGCTGCGACTGCAGCCGGCTTTAACTGCACACACACACACACACACACACACACACACACACACACACACACACACACACACACACACACACACACACACACGCTTGCAGCAGACGCCGCCTTCAGAATAACAGCACTGCCTCTAAATGCTGAAGACAGCTTTAACTGCAGTTTAAAAAAATAAAAGTGTTTTCTTCCTGATGTGATTCTGAATTATTGATCATCTTTGTTCTTAAACACATGGAGGCGTTTGAAAGCTTCCAGAGAGAAAGATTGAATGTCCTGGTGGATTATTTGTATTTTGCTTTAGATTATTTGAGGATTTAAAGAGACTTGTGAGATTTAGTCTCGTTTACACCACTGGTACAGAAACAGGAATGAAAGTTAATTCTTTAAAATCTGCAGGAGGAAGTGAAGGATCACATGTCTGACTTGATTCTCTGTCCTCAGGGCACCAACTCCACCTTCTCCTCCTCCTCTTCCTCATCTTCCTCCTCCTCCACCTCCTCCGCTTCAGCCTCAGTTTTCAGATGCATCCTTATTTATTTTCTCCCAAATGTTTTTAATTATTATTGTCTTCTTTTCTTGCCGTTATTTTAATTAATTATTTATTAATTTTTAGGTTTGATTTTGTTTTGTTTTCTTTTAAAGGTGGAACTTGAAGGTCCGTGCTTCTCGATCTGTCAAAGAAAAGAAAACCCTCCTGATGAACGTCCGAGTGGGAAGTTTTCTGGGACATGGCGGACGCCGTGTGATCACCAAACCTTTACTGACCCGTCTTCATGTCAGTGTGGATGACTGGTCAATATCTCCAGCATGGTTTTTATCAGTGCATTGGGTTTTTTTTTTTTTTTTACAGGCATTGATTGTGTTTCGTGGGGAAATGGGACTGTTCCAGTTCCCAGCTCCCTGAACGGAGAATTCTGGCCTGTGTGGGGTCAGAGGTCACGGCCACTGATGCAGAGCTGATCTGAAGCAGTAAAATGACCGCCAGGAAGTTCAAACTGCTTATTTCAGAAGCATTCATGTCCAGTACAAGCTAAAGTTTTCTTTAATGTAAATCCACTGCTGCCATCTAGCGGCCAAAACCTATATTGCAGCTTTTCTCCATTGGTTTGGTTCATTTTTGACTCATTTCTTGAAACAGAAATTCCATTCTCAAAACAACAAGGACACATCTCCAAACTACCCTGCAGCTGCTCACAACAGAAGTGTGTTTCTCCTTCATGTCATCACATTGGAAATGTTTTAGGCCATGTCTCCGTGTCTCAGAACATCTCTGCAAATGATTCAGCTCAGCAAGGCGAGATTTAGCCTAATTTCCAAGTGAGTAGATCATGTTGATCTGAACTGATTGATTAATTCTCAGTCTAATGGCTGTTCTCTCCAAACATATCGGCAACATTTCACTGTATCAGTCACCACAGGATCAATAGACTGACCAACTGTGAAAAGTGGGCAGGAACACACTTCAATACCATGAAGACCAGACATGAGACTGTTTACATGAGGACGGGGGGAGGAGTGGGAGGAGGTGGGGAGGAGGAGGAGGAGGAGGAGGAGGAGGAGGAGTGGGAGGAGGGGTACTGGTGAAGCAGTGAGGCTTCATTTACAGCACTTTGGGCTACATACAATTTTCCTTTTCAGTATTTTGAGCTCTGATGGATGGAAGTTTTTGTGTGTGAATAAAATAGCAACAATTTCCTTGGAAGTATGAGTGCAACATGTGAATCAAAACTTTAAGGTTTTTCTACTGTGAAAATTTTCTTCATTTTCTTATACAATATGTATTGTTAGCTAACCAACCCTAAAAAGAAAAGGAAAAATTATCACAAGAAGAATTGTGAGTGAAGAACTGGGTTCAGACTGAGAAGTCTATCAAGGATATTCCAATGTTCCTGTCTTAAAGACAAAACATCTCAACATTTGGACTGTCAGAGACTCTCCATGCCAAAAGGACGAAGCATTTTGAGGACAATAACTATTTGCTTGAGAAAGAAATGTAGTTTTGCCTCCTGAGTGAACTGTTTAGGAAGAGATCTGAGCTTTGACAGGAGAACGGTGCTTCTGCTGAGCCGTCCAGGTTGTTTTTGACAAGAGAACAAGGAGAACTGAGAACATCTGGTCTGTTTGGAGAAATGAGCCAAAACTGTTGAGAAGGATCTTTGCATTTTGGAGCCTCTGACTGTTTATATGGGAAAGAAATTCAGATTTGAAACATGAGGGAACAGTTTTGGGAGAGAGAAGAGCTTCAGGAAGTGAACTGTGGTGTTGAGCAGAATGGTAAGATCATTTTGCCAAAAGATCTTAGAGTTTTGAAAATGTAATTTCTGTTTGAAGAAATGAACCAAACCAAATGGAGAAAAACTGTAATACAGCTGCCTCACAAATATAGATAACTGTTTAAATTAAACAAACGAACAAAATGAGATATTTAGAAAATGATTGTCTGATATATGAAAAGACATTCAGCAAGACAAGATTAATGATTTTACATGAACAGTACAAAGATGAAAGATGGAATGAGAAAGAGAGACAGAAAGATCCCGCCTCAGCCGTAAGAGCAGATGGAGGAAAAGGAAAAACTACCTTTTGTGACAGGAAGAAAGCTTCGCTTTAAAGTAAAAATTTCTACTGTTTTTATATTTACTTTTTCAGAGAGTTTAACTGGTAAATTTGTTAAGAAAAGAACAAAAATCCCAGTTCCAAATTCAGTAATTGCTACTCCTCACTTTATTTACAGTCCACTGGCTGCTATAATGATTTAAATTTCTAATTTTTGGAATAAATAAGGGAATATGTCATTAACTGGGGAGTTTTGAACCCTTTTTCTGTTGTACATCTTCAAGAATCTAATCCAGTGTGAAATAACACGGAGTCAGCGGAGCAGTCGCGTGCTGCTTACGTCACCGCGAGGCCACGCCCCCCGCCCTCCCCGCCGTCCCACTCTGATGACCTCAGTGTAATGGCCGCTCTCTCCGTGCGCTCCGGGCGGTTTTATTTTTTATTTTTCCTCCACCGCGGCTGAATCAGAGCGCCTCACATCGACCGCACACCGCCGGGAAGGAGCGCAGGCAGCGGGAGAAGGCGGTTGTGGACGCAGCAGTGCCGTCTTTAGCGAGCCCCGGGCCGCCAAGGTGAGCAAAGATGTGTGTGTTAGCAGGTTAGCCGCGGTTAGCTGTTAGCACCGGACCGGGCAGGATGTTCTGCGAGTCCCTGTGGTCCCTGAACCCCACCGGGTGGTGCCTGACCCCCCTCCTCTCTCTGGAGCGGGAGTCTCTGTCGGTAAGCCACCCTGGCTCGCGGTCCCGCCCGCCAACGGGACCACCTGCGCCGGTGCGGGCTGCTGTGTGGCGGGCTAGCTCCGTTAGCTCCTCCGTGGCTGCCGGGCCTCGCTAGCCAAAATCCCACTTTTGTGATCCGTCACATCTGGAACAGTGCTCGATTTATTCACCCCGACGGTCCGCTTGGAGGTGCGCAGTCACAGATGTGCGCCTCTGGATGGGTCCGTGAGACGATTGAAAGACACAGATGTCTCTCCGTCCTGGCGCCGGTTTTATCAGAGGAAGTCCTCCAGCGAGAAGACATTTATCAGCACCTCCAGTCATTCATTCATTCATTCAGTTTTTATCCTGTACTTCCAACATTTTTTCTTAATCTCAAGTGAATCCATCGCATATCTTCACCAATTGATCTTTCTGTGTTTAAAATGTGGTGGTTTTCGTGTACTTCAGACTGGAGTCCAGGACAAGATGAAATAATCATGTATTGATTCCACAGTAGGGACGTTTGTATTCCAGCAGCAACATGTGAGCAGCAGTGCACAACAGTAAGGACTGACATTAACAAAAAAAAAATTACTACAGGGACATCATAATTAAAAGATAATTATTTTCTCATTGTACAGAATAAATTAATAAGGATCAGTGATGGATATTAAAAAGTGATCTGTGTCAAATTGTCCAGGATTTTGATAACATAGTAATAATGATCACAGACTTTATTCGTACCTGTGTGTAGATTTGTTTAGCAGGAAATGATTGAGCATCATTTTGATCATGACTGGCAGATAACTCTTCAAGTGACGAAAAGCAAACAGGTGCTCTGTGTTAGAAAGACAGCTCTTCATTATTGGAGCTTTCATTGGAAGCTGTGCTGAGACGGCCGTGCAGATCAGTCTCTGAATCACACTGAGACAAACTAAACGACTCTATTGATCCTTTAGTGAGATGCCTGGTAAATGACAAATCTCTGTGTTCTTTCATAAATCAATTATCAAGCAGGGTAAAGTAAAGACAGAAGGTTAAATAAAAAAGATCAAGATAGATCAAATAATTTTGTTTTAAAATCTGAAGTAGATAAGAGCAGTCTGGGATTAAACAGACATAATAAGAACATTCATCTAAAAGTCATTATAATTAGTCGAGCTCAGAGGTCAGATCAAACTGCAGGATCAAATAATTCATGTCTGATTCATGGCTCTGGGTGCTTATCCTCTCTGATTCAAACTGATTTTGATCATATCAAAAGATCACAGTCTGGATTATAATCATTAGATGGTTTCTGATGTTTAAAACAGGTTTTATTGGGCAGCGTTCAGTTCGTCGACCAAGACTGAGAAATATTCCTACTCTCGAGTCAACCAATTCAACCCAGGCAGATGTTACGGCAAGATTCTCTTCTGTGTTCGTCAGGCTGGTTTTAATCTGATCTGATTTGACTCCAGCGTCAGTCGTGTTTCATCACATTCTCCATCTTCACGTTTTTAAGTTTTTTGTCCATGAAAAAGGTTCATTGACGAATAGTTTCCATCACAGTAATGCTGATCAGGGGTATGAAACATAAGGCCCGTGGCCCAAAACCAGCCTGCAAGAGGCTCCAAAACAGCCCAACATGAATATTTAACGCCGGGCTCACGCTGGATACGGTGCATCTGCGGTCCATGGGATGAGGTTGCCAGATCTGTTGCTCTCTCAGCCCAAACATGTAAAGCAGTCCAAATCTGCATCTCTGTAGAAAATGCACGTTTAAACCGTAAAAACCGGATTTGCAAAGCACAAATCATGTCACAAACACGTAACCACTTCATCAACCCACCCGACGTGTTAAACAGAACCCTGATTTGGCACAGACCCGCCCAATCTGGCAACACAGAGCCGCTCTGGTCATGTTTTGTGCCATTTTGGAGTCACTTGACTTTCCTACAGTGACGAAGTACAAAACCGTTCATTCTTCTAACGCGTATAATGATTAGATTGCGTCATTTCTTCTGAATTCTACCAGAAGAATTAAAAAAAAGAATGTTAAAGGTGTAGTACAACATTTTGATTTCCGGGTGGATCACCTAAATAATTGGTGGGTCTGTTTGTCAATCATTCTGACGAGCTGCTTTCGTAAGGCGGTTCTCCGTGCTTGCGCCCAATCAGCTTCTCCCTTTTGCGCATGCGCATTCAGAGTGTTTATGTAGCCGGTGAGCTTCTGAGCTCGTACTTACCGATGGCGTGTCTGACATAATGAAACTGTAGCTGTTTTCGGAAAAAAAAAGCTTTATTTATGAGCGAGGCGGATCGCAGAAACTGTACAGAGCCGTGCACGCCGGAGAAGAGGAGATCGCGCTCGTACACTTCCGCGTTTTCTGGGAGAAGCAGGAGAGCCGGGCGGATGGTCTGGCGCATGCGCGTTGTTCAAAAAGTGAGTAACAGACATGGGGCTTCGTCTTTTCGAGAAAATGTTGTATTATACCTTTAAGGTAAAAACACGACTAATTTTATTTTGAAATCACTTATTTTGCAACATGTATCGAGTTTCCTTCCGGCACCCAACTTGCTTCTGTCCAGACTGACGTGGCAGATCTACGGCGTCCGGAAAAATAGGATCCTTGCGGAAAGTTTCCGGAGCGCTGACCAGGCTCCGGAGCCGAACCGCAGCCGGACCGTGGCCGGTGTGAGCCCGGGCTGTAATGTTTCAGCTGCAGGAGAAGTTTTCAGACAAGTCTGTCTTTTTCACCAGACGGTTTCTATAAAGACATTTTCACCATTCTCTCTGCTCCACAACAAAGAAAAACCTCAAAGTTTGACTTTTGAGGTTGTTAAAGTCTCTGTTTCACTGGTCTGGGTTCCAGCTGCACAGGGCCCCACAGCGGGATTTACAGGTAGATCAACAGGCTCAGAGCAGCAGGACTGAAGCAGGTCCAGGACTGAACCGGTCCAGGACTGGACCATCAGGACAGTGAGAGGACGGGTCAGTATTTAATTTCATTGATTAATCCTCTCTCTCTCTGTTCCAGAAGCTTCTCCGATGGACACCCCTGAGAGCCCGAGCCAGTCCCCCCAGTCCCCCGAGGACGAGGACAAGGGTCTGTCGGACAGCGAGCTGCTGGACTCCCCCGACGAAGACGACGGCCGGGTCCTGTCCGACAGCGACGTCCTCCGTGAAGACGAGAACGGAGGCCTGGTGGAGGACGAGGAGGAGGAAGAGGAGGAAGAGGTGGTGGGGGGGCGGGGCTCCGAGGACGAGGTGGTCCCCGACTTTGTCTCAGACGACGAGGAGCTGGGAGGAAGAGGAGGAGGAGGGGCGGGGGGGATGGGTCAGGAGGAGGAGACCATCGTGCTGATGGAGGGGGATGAAGATGATGATGGTCCACCAGGCCAGGAAGAGGAGGAGGAGGACGAAGACGGAGCGGTGGACACGCCGCTGTCTCCGGAGCAGGTCAAGAGCCTCGCAGCTGAGGAGGAGGACGAAGACGATGGAGAAGACAAAGAGGGGGTCTGTGAGGACGCCTCAGCAGGACGGGAGGAGGAGGAGGAGGAGGAGCGGCGGCGGGCCGAGGAGAGGAGGCGGGCGGCGGCCCGGGAGCTGAAGGACGACTCGGCCGCCGTGTCCCGCGAGCTGGACGAACACGAGCTGGACTACGACGAGGAGGTCCCCGAGGAGCCCTGTGTCCCCGCCCCGGACGAGGATGAGGACGAGGAGGACGCCGCCGCTGCCAAGCCAGGGGGCGGGGCCAGCAGGGAGGAGGAGGAGGAAGAGGAGGACAAGAGCAGGCAGAAGAGGGAGAAGAAGCCCATCCTCCCCCCGTCCCCCAAAGACGGCGAGGCCCGGGGGGCCGAGCGCAGCCGCAGGGACAAGAAGAAGGACGAGGACGACGGCGAGATCGACGAGGGCGAGATCGACGTGAGTACAGACCAGACCGGACCTGAACCAGAACCTGAAGCGCGGGTCAGACGGCCTCTGCCGTTGGACCGGAACCGTTCAGTAGAGACAGAACAGCTACATCACTGCTTTCTATTGATTAGAAATGTTATTATCTTCAATCAAACTTTATTTATAAACACTTCTCATGTTAAAAACTACTCAGAATGTTAAAGGGCAACTCCGGTTTTTTGACATATGGACCTTATTTCTAGGTGTGTCATGCTCATATACTCACTCAGACAAAATGGTAAATGGGCTACACTTGTATAGCGCTTTTTACCCTGCTTGACAGAGCCCAAAGCGCTTCACACTGCAATATCACACCAACCCTTTCACACCATACTGGGTGGTGGTAAGCTACGACTGTAGCCACAGCTGCCCTGGGGCAGACTGACGGAAGCGAGGCTGCCATTCTGCGCCATCGGCCCCTCCGACCACCACCAACCATTCACTCTCACAACTTTCTTACTAGGCAAGGTGGGTGAAGTGTCTTGCCCAACGACACAACGCCAGTTTTACGCCTGCGGGGATCGAACCGCCAACCTTCCAGTTATAAGACGACCCGCTCTACCAACTGAGCTACTGTCGCCACAAACATGGTGCAGCTCGGAGTCCTTCAGAAGTTGTTTAGAGCCAACCGATTTAGCGGGGGCCACGGCAAGGGAGCTTCAGCGCGGGACATCATCTCTGCAAAATCGCTCATTTCAGCTCTATTTTTTCATCCATTGCCAGTGTTATCATAAAGTCGGCTCGTCTACCGTCTTCAGGTCGGTCGGTAAGTTCGACGGCGCGTGGGTCCGGTCGATCGTGGGTCCGGTCGATCGCCTGTGGAGCCCGACCGGGCCTGGAGGCTGGGCCGCTGGGTCGGGGGAACCGTCCGCCACGGTGGCGGCGCTGGGCGCCGTGTCGGGCGGGGGCCCCCGTGGCGGCTCCGGGTTGCCTTTCGGTCCAGGGTTGGATGCATGGGATCTGCTGCGCTTCGCTCTTCTCTGACACCTCCGTGCGGAAGGGGGGGGCCTCTGGCAGGGCCCTGCGCCGGGCGGCGGAGATCTGGATCCTCCCGCTGCGGCGAGGGCTGCAGAAGCAGCGCGGCGCGTCCCCTCGCGGCCGGCGCAGCGTGCCTCCGCTGGGCACCGGAGCTCCACAACATCCCGGTGAGGAGAGTCATCCAGCAGCGGCCGTGCGCGAGCCGTGCGTCTCTGCCAGCTTTGGGACCTCCGGAGCCTCCGTGGAGCAGCTTAGGGCCGTTTTCCAACTCGGCCCCAACTCGGCCCCTGGAAGTCAGACGCCCGGGCGCCGTGACAGCCGAGACCAACTAAAAGTGCCTCTCTGCCGGGGACATGAGCTCCGCAACGTTCCCATCCGAGCTAATTGTGGCTAAGTTAGCGAAAACCGTCAGCTGACCCACCTGAAGACGGTAGACGAGCTGACTTTATGATAACACTGGCGATGGATGAAGAAATACAGCCGAAATGAGCGACTTTGCAGAGATGATGTCCCGCGCTAAAGCTCCATTGCCGTGGCCTCCGCTAAATCGGTTGGATCTAAACAACTTCTGAAGGACTCCGAGCTGCACCATGTTTGTCTGAGTGATTATATGAGCATGACTCACCTAGAAATAAGGTCCAGGTGTCAAAAAACCGGAGTTGCCCTTTAAAGTATCAAAACAGAAACCCTTACACCATGAAATAATGAATATCCACACACTGACCCACACACACACACACACACACATGAAGTAACTAACTAGTTAACTAGGGTTAGGTTAACCAGATGCTCTCTCCACTCTCGGCCACTGCGCATCCGTCACTGTTTACTGTCTGGGTAGAACACGATCCGGGACGGAATGCAAATACTGGAAGGAAAAAACCATTCAGCTCTGATCACTGTTTTGTGTGTGTGTGTGTGTGTGTGTGTGTGTGTGTGTGTGTGTGTGTGTGTGTGTGTGTGTGTGGTGTGTGTGGTGTGTGTGGTGTGTGTGGTGTGTGTGGTGTGTGTGGTGTGTGTGGCGTGTGTGGCGTGTGTGTTTTCAGGACGATGACCTGGAGGAGGGTGAAGTCAAAGATCCATCAGACAGAAAAATCAGGCCAAGACCGATCTGCAGGTTCTTCATCAAAGGTACAGGGTGGATGCTGCTAATGCTAATGATGCTAACGCTACTACTGCTAATGCTGCTGCTACTAACAATTCTACTGCTGATGATAATGCTACTAATGCTAATGCTACTGATGCTACTTCTAATGCTACTGGTGATGATAATGGTAATGCTACTGCTACTAATTCTACTGCCGATGATAATGCCGCTAATGCTACTGATAATGTTAATGCCGCTAATGCTACTGTTGCCAATGCTGCTAGTGGCACTGATGCTAATGCTGCTGCTGCTGGCCCACGTTGGTCTGTGTGACATAAAAGACGAGAGCACATCAAGTATGGAACAGCCTTAATGCTAACACTGCTCCTCTTTCTGCTACTAATGCTACTACCCTCCCATCTTTGCTTCCTGATGCAACACGTGGTTCCAGGTTTTAACCTGCGTTAGCAGAATGCTTGTTGTTTAGTGAGAGCCTATCAGGGTTATCAGGTCCCATAATGCCCCAGCTCTCCTCCTGCTGCTGGAGGCCCGGGGACGTCAGCCTGGGTTGATTCTGTCATTAATCATGACTTTAAGAACAGAGCTTCTGTAAACGACGTTCTGCTGTTCAGCATGGATGAGTTCGGTTCACTGCTCTCTCCTGCCAGCTCCAGCTGTGAGCACAGAACAGAACACTCTTCATGAACAGGAAGTAAAGCCCAGGACGCTGATCGGAGCAGCAGCGTCTCCAGCTTATGTCCAGTTTTGTAGTGAAACCTGGAAGCATCAGGCGGGAGCTGGAGCGGTGTGTGTGGAGTGGAACCTGAAAGCTCTGCTCAGTCTTTCTGCTGGTCCTTCCTGTTGGCGTGCAGCAGAGGGCGCCGCTGCCCTGTAAAGCTCCCCTCTCTGTCACTGCTGCCTCAGCCTCTTGCCTTCTGACCCCTCCAGGAAACTGCACGTGGGGCATGAACTGCCGCTTCATCCACCCGGGGGTCAACGACAAGGGCAACTACTCCCTGATCAGCAAGCCGGACCCCTTCTCCCCCAACGGGGCGCCGCCCGGGGGAGCCCCGCTGCCCCTGCTGCCCAACAACCCCTGGGTAGGCGGTGCCCGCGCCCCCCTCCCCTCCCCTCCCTCACCGCTCCCGCTCACACCCCCCCTCCTCTGTTTCAGGCGCCCCCTGCTGTGGAGGAGCTCCCCCCTCCCCCCCCTCCGGTGGAGCCTCCTGTGGAGAGCGCCTGGGAGCGAGGGCTGAGGCACGCCAAGGAGGTGAGCGCCGCCGTCACCGCTGCCGTCACCGCCGCCGTCACCGCTGCTGCTCTGGGTTTAAGTGTGTGTGTGCGCGCGTGCGCGTGTGCGCGCGGCCCTCAGGTGCTGAAGAAGGCCACCATCCGGAAGGAGCAGGAGCCGGACTTCGAGGAGAAGCGATTCAACGTGACGATCGGCGAGGACGAGAGAGAGTTCGACAAGGAGAACGAGTTCTTCAGGGAGCGCAGCTACCGCATCATCCGCGAGTAGGACACACACACACACACACACACACACACGTCTCTGATACAGCAGCTCCTCTTAACTGAACATAAATAAAAACTCGGTTTCTCGTCTACTTTTTTTTCTTGATTTTTTTCATTCTTCAACTTTTAATCTCATTGATCGCAGTTAATTCCCTGCAGTTATGCTATTAATTAAAGATGGATTTGGACGGGAGCCCCTCAGGTCGGTAACCGTGTGTTTTCTCTCTGGCAGTGAGATGGACTTCAGAGATCCTGCGTACGGGTAGGTGTCTCACTCCGTCTGAGTTTCCGTTGCCTCTTCTCCGCGTTAATGCTCTGCGCCTGAACAAACACTCCCAGGGTGAACCGGCGTGTCGTTTGTTCTCGCCACACACACCGTGAGTGTGTTTGTACACGTCACACACTCATTAGAAGTGGAAGGGAGATCAGTCACCAAACAGCTTTATTAGGAGTTCAAGCTCCAGCGTGATAAGACGATAAGCGGAGGAACAACAGGATGCAGCTCTGTTTGCCCCCCCCCCCCCCCCCCCCCCCCCAAAAAAAAACGCACACACAATGGAAGCAATTGGAGCAAGATGCTCTATAGCAGGGGTCGGCAACTTGAGTTGACGACGGGCCAATTTTTGTTTGGGCACTTGTATCGCGGGGGGGGGTCATGCTTGCACGCACGCACTTAATCAAACTTTTTTTTTTTTTTTTCCCCAATCTAAACAACTATCCAATCTTGGACGTTAAAACAATAATGTCAGAAAAAAGTAGCTTGTATTTGTTCCAGGCGGCTGCTTCACTCAGTAAAGTCAAAAAAACAAAACAACAATAAGCTGAATTCTGAAACGCCTGACAGCAGCAGCCTGGACCACTGCGCTGCTGTCTTCAGTCACCAGCTTGTTAAATAAACTGTCTTTTAAGACAAGAATGTGTGAAATGTGGAACCATTTCAATGTTGTGAATGATCACTTTTCCTTAAAAACGAACATACAGAAGCACCAACTGTTCGTCTTTACACATGTTTGATAAGACCTCTGATCTGAACAGAGCCTGAGGAACCTGAACGCCTCACAGCTGCAGCTTCACTCCTGACGATCACTGAACATCAAGATGATGAGAAAACAACAGAACAGTAAACAGCCGCTAAACCAGAAATCAAACCTACCAGAACCATGTTTCCCTCATCCTCTCCAAGCCGCCGCTACGCCGTTCAGATCCTTCCTCTCAGAACGGAACTGTCCGTAAATAACGACCTTTCCTGTTCTGTCCGAGACGCTCAGCGTTTAAATCTTCTTTCCACCGCCTCAGAGGTTGAGATTGCGTCCCGTCGACTGATGTTTTAGCACGAAGGAATCTTTCAAATCCAGCTAGTTCATCGGTGGCTAACAGCTAAGCTAACAGCTGACTGAGACACCTGGCAGCAGGATGCTTTTACGAAGTGTCCCTGAACGCAGCACGGTGCTGCCCGGAGCTGCGGCTCAGGTTCACTGAATCAGAGGGTTCCAGGTGTTTCACAGGTAAAGAAGGCGGTTTAGGAGGAGAGGGGTGCTGACCGGTTAACGGACGGAGTCGCTGCCTCCGTGAAGCAGCTGCCTCACATTCTTAAATCACCTGGCGGGCCAGACATCATCGTTCACGGGCCGGTTTTCCGCCAGTTGCCGACCACTGCTCTATAGTCTGGATGTTAATGCTGATTCTTCATTTTAGAGGTTTACTGACTGATTTTCTTCCAGATTATCCTCAGTCTGCGGTCAGTCTAACAGGACTTTTCTTCTTTGTCCCCCGCAGAGATCCATACGCCGACCCGTACTACGACTACGAGATGGAGGCGCTGTGGCGAGGAGGCCAGTACGAGAACTTCAGAGTGCAGTACACCGAAGCGCCGCTGCCCTACCACTACAGTGTGAGTAACACACACAAAACACACACTAAACACACACCGAACCCAGTAAGACATCTAGAGGACCAGCCTCAGACCATCATCTGGGGGTTTTTCACCAATATATAATGTTTTGGGGCGATGATGTTTCCTGAAAGCTTCAGGCAATGGCATTAACTAAATGTTCCCTCCAGGGCAGTTATCTGCATAAATGATAGATACATGAGAAGCAATGTTACATTGATTTAATAAAACAAACAAAAGATAAAAAAAACCTGCAGCCACAGTCCGTGTTGATTCAGAGACGCGACGGCAGCTAGCAGCGAGCGCAGCGAAGTGTGGCAGCGTACAGCTGGAAACTAGAACTACTGCTGACTGGAGGCTGCGTCAGGCAAGGCTGGTTCACAGCAGCAGCAGGGCTCCAGGGGAGACCAGCTGCCATGGAAACACCCCAACAAGCTGGAGGAAAAAAACGCTAGCATCAACGCTAACGCTAGCTAGTGAGCTAGCGGTTGACAGGCTGGCATGAGGGAAACACAGTGAACACATCATCAACTTAACAGCTGAAACGGCCCTTTAGTCTGAGAGCTAGTGGAATGTCTTTGATTTAATGGGATTAAGCGGGACTGTATTTCAGTGGAGACAGAGCCTCTAGTGGTCATATAATGCAACTGCAATAGAAAAAGATAAATCTGTGATGTCATAGTACCTGGTTACACGTGTAGAAAGCATTGTAAGCGTTGACTGTCCTGCTGTCTCATCCTCTCAGCCCGGTCTGGATGAAGCCTCTCAGATCTTCCTCTCAGTCTCACGACTTCTTCTCCTCCTCCTCCTCCTCCATGTCAGCAGGAGCGCGAGCGGGAGCGCGACCCCCGCGAGCAGCGCCACCACCGCGACCGGGAGCGCGAGCGCGACCACCGCGAGCGCGAGCGGCGGCAGCGGGAGAGGGAGCGCGAGAGGGAGCGCGAGCGCGAGAAGGAGCGCCTGAGGAGGAAGGAGGAGTGGGAGAGGGACCGCCTGAAGAGGGACGAGAAGGAGCGGCCCAGGATGAGGCCGCCGCCCCCGCCGCCGCCGCGGGACCCCCGGGACAAGAAGGAGGACCTGAAGCCGCGCTCGCCGCTCGGCATGGCGCCCAAGTGAGTGCAGCTGCTCGCAGGCAGTGGTCTCTGCCTCAGACTGTGGTCTCAGTGCTCAGACTGTGGTCTCTGTGGCTCAGACTGTGGTCTCAGTGGCTCAGACAGTGGTCTCATAGGCTCAGACTGTGGTCTCAGTGGCTCAGACTGTGGTCTCTGTGGCTCAGACAGTGGTCTCATAGGCTCAGACTGTGGTCTCAGTGGCTCAGACTGTGGTCTCAGTGGCTCAGACTGTGGTCTCAGTGCTCAGACAGTGGTCTCAGTGCTCAGACTGTGGTCTCAGTGGCTCAGACTGTGGTCTCTGTGGCTCAGACTGTGGTCTCAGTGGCTCAGACTGTGGTCTCTGTGGCTCAGACAGTGGTCTCATAGGCTCAGACTGTGGTCTCAGTGGCTCAGACTGTGGTCTCAGTGGCTCAGACAGTGGTCTCATAGGCTCAGACTGTGGTCTCAGTGGCTCAGACAGTGGTCTCATAGGCTCAGACTGTGGTCTCAGTGGCTCAGACAGTGGTCTCATAGGCTCAGACTGTGGTCTCAATGCTCAGACTGTGGTCTCAGTGGCTCAGACAGTGGTCTCAGTGGCTCAGACTGTGGTCTCAGTGGCTCAGACTGTGGTCTCAGTGGCTCAGACTGTGGTCTCTGTGGCTCAGACTGTGGTCTCTGTGGCTCAGACTGTGGTCTCAGTGGCTCAGACTGTGGTCTCAGTGGCTCAGACTGTGGTCTCAGTGGCTCAGACTGTGGTCTCAGTGGCTCAGACAGTGGTCTCAGTGGCTCAGACAGTGGTGTCAGTGGCTCAGACAGTGGTGTCAGTGGCTCAGACTGTGGTCTCAGTGGCTCAGACTGTGGTCTCAGTGGCTCAGACTGTGGTCTCAGTGGCTCAGACAGTGGTCTCAGTGGCTCAGACAGTGGTGTCAGTGGCTCAGACAGTGGTGTCAGTGGCTCAGACTGTGGTCTCAGTGGCTCAGACTGTGGTCTCAGTGGCTCAGACTGTGGTCTCTGTGGCTCAGACAGCTGCAAGCCGTCAGCTGATTGATCATCCCTCATTT
The DNA here is from genome assembly GCF_902148845.1 of Salarias fasciatus. Lineage (NCBI taxonomy): Eukaryota > Metazoa > Chordata > Actinopteri > Blenniiformes > Blenniidae > Salarias > Salarias fasciatus. The sequence continues at coordinate 31,017,114 of NC_043751.1, forward strand.
CCAGCAGATTCTCTGAAGAGCTTTAAATCATCCTGTCATTTAGCTCATTTTCTGCTGTTGTTGACAGCAGCTCCCTGCATGTGGACTGTTTGCATACGATGGTTTTCTCTCTAGACCGTCTGCAGACAGTGGTTTTCACTGTGCTCTCAGGCGCTGGCCGACAGTGGTTCTGATGACGTCATGGCCACGCCTCCAGGAAGTTTCCCACGCCGCCGTTCTTCCCCGCTCTGTCCTCATTCTCCTTTTGAAACCGTGGAAGTTTTGTTTGCGTTTTCTTTTCGTGTGCGCAGAGCAGCGTGCGCTGCAACACGCCCTCCCCAAACCTTTGTCTGCGGTCGGCAGTGACGTTAAAAAACACGCTGCCAGTGAAAATCCACTCAGGAAAACCGGTTTGACCCGAAAACTCGAGGCCGTCCAGGTTTTCCACAATGTTTCAATTCCAACCACGCTGGAAGTTGTGCAAGGAAGCTTCGTTCAGTCAAACTAATTAAATTCAATCCAGCTCTTTTTTCAGGAACGTTGCACAATCAATCCACCACTTTCTCTGTTTTCAGTTTAGAAACGGCGCCTCTCCCATCTGGACAGAAAGACGCTCATTTGATCCAGACTGTCTTTTAATATTAGACTCATCAGACAAAGTGATGAACAAAAAAAAAAAAAAAATCACACAAGGAGTGAAATTAAACAGTGCCTCATATTTTTATAAAACGGCTGACATCAGATTGTTTGTGGTGCATCGGCGTTGACGTCGCTGTCGGCCGATATGGGTTCTTTTTTAAAAACCGTGTCGGTGTGATAAATGAAACGTTAGCGGCCCGGCTTCACTTCCGTCTCTCTGTCAGCAGGTTCGGGCTGATTTAACTCCAGGAATGTGTTTAAACAGGTTGCAGGTCAGTCACGCTTCTCATTTTCGATTGAGTAATTTCAAGGATGAGCCGACGTGACGTGTATTGCTTTCAACTTTGGAAAACAAAAATGTAACATTTAAAAATAAAATAAAAAAAATATATATAAAAGTTTTTTTCTTGCTTCTTCCTCAAAACATGGTTTCATGGTTTCAAACATTTACTCCACTTCCTGTTATCAGTCTGATCAGTGAGAACGTCGTCAGGATGCGTTTTTTATTTCTGATTTATTCTGTTCCACCGATTTGAGGAAATTAAGGAGATGATGTAATTTTTCATGTTAAATTTGAAACATGGCGTGGACGTGGCTCCTGTCGGCGCGTCTCTGGATCACGTGAGGAACATCTTCTTCGCTGGAGGCTTGAAATGGACTCGGCTGTTTAATGGAAGACCGACTGAAGTGATGGTTTTTACGTGGTGAAACCCTGCCGGTGGTCTCGGCTCTCTTCATGTTCAGCCTAAATATTGTGAAGCGTCTCGTCTTGATTTATTGCCGTCTGAATCTGAGGCATTTCCTGCAGGCGTCCATCATCTCCTGTTGACTCACTTCCTCGTGTTTTTCCTCTGAAGTAAAGCGTGTCCTCATCCAGCGCGGCTATAAATAGCTCCTCTGCTGCTATAAATAGCTCCTGCCGCCGGAGCTAAATTTAGCCGCCGTGCTGTCATGTTTGCTCTTGCATCACACGCTGTAAACACGACGCCGCTCCTGGCAAACGGCCTCAGGTTGCCTCCCTTCGCTGGGAATGTCCGCCGACGCCGCTCATTTCCTCCAACAAATATTTAGGCTACACGATCCGCTCCTCCGGGCGACAATTGTTTTTAAAAGAAAGTTCCGACGGAGGGAAATCCCCATCAGGAGAGTACAGCCGTGTAATCCACACTTCTACTGGCGTGACGAAATCCAGCCGCACGCCAACTGTATTAGCTCAGCTCCGCTCCGCTCAGCTCAGCGCCGCATTAACTGTACTCATAAAGCACTTTTTAAAAAGCATCGCTGAAACCAGGTGCCGTGCAGAAAAGCCTTACGAGCACAAGGTGTGAGCAATGAAAGGATGAAATGCAATAAAAGGATGAAATGGTGACACTAGAAGCAGCAGGAGAGTCTGAATCTGGGTGAAAAGAGTCCTGGGATTCGTTCTGAAGCAAAGTCCGCAAGTCAGGAGAGGCGGCAGAAAAACCTTTGAGCCTCTCAGCTCAGGTTTCAGGTCAGGCAGAGCTGCAGCTCGGGTTAAGGTTCAGACTCAGGATAAGGTTCAGACTCGGGCTAAGTTTTGAGCTCAGGCTAAGTTTCAGCTCAGGCTAAAGGCTCGTCCATGCTTCACATTTATGCGTTTCCGCGTCCGCTTTGGAGTGTCCGCGCACCACCGATGCCCGTGCGCTTTCTCCTGTACTACAGTCTGGGCTCAGAGCGTTCCATGCAGACGCGCTGATCCACGCATCCTCGAGAAGCTTTTCCGGCACTACAGACTGTTTATCTGCTCCTTTATTACAGATTATGTAGAGAAAATTAAGCACATACATTGTCAGTACATTATCATTAAGTATTAAAGTTTATTTAGCCTTTTTTTCCTGTTTCTGAATCGTGGGGGCGGCGCCGGAGCGATTAGTTACTTTCACTTCTGTCGCAGACCTTCTCCTCCCTCCAGACAGAGTCTCTCTCTCTTTCCACGAGTTTTCCACTCTCTGGGTGTGTTTGTGTGGAGCCATCAGGCTGGAGCTCCGTCTACCGTCACTTTTACCGTCATGTTTGGTTTGCTGTGGCGCTCTGGCGCATGCGTACACCGCCGCGACCTGCGCGCAACGCGGTCTCAAAATCTGCCTGCTGTGCGGACGTCCGTGGATCGGTCCGCGCAGACCCTAGCGGACAGGAATTCGTGACGATTTTTACGTCACGCGGACGTGTGAAGCATGGACAGGCCTTTAGTTTCAGCTCAGGCTAACTGTCTGCTGGTGTTTGTCGGTTTATCACGTTTGGCTGAGTTTGTCTGTCTCCTGTATGAACGTGACTGAAACGTCGACCCGTCTCCGTCCCCCAGCAGGCCGATGGAGCCCCCCTCCAAGAAGGAGGTGATCCCCGTCATGAGGGGGCCGGACGAGTGGAAAGACCCGTGGCGCCGGTCCAAATCCCCACGGCGGCGCCCCGGGCTGGGCTCGCCGCCGCGGGGCCGCCGGAGGCACCGACCCTCTGGATCCTCCGTGTCACTGTCCAACTCCTCCAGGTGGGAGAGTCCGGCTCTCTGAACGGAACTGTGTGTTCTGGATTGCAGTGTAACCTGTGTGTGTGTGTGTGTGTGTGTGTGTGTGTTCCATCCCTCAGGTCTTCGTCCCGCTCCTCCTCCTACTCCGGCTCCGGCTCGTCTCGCTCTCGAAGCCGCTCGTCCTCCTTCAGCTCGTACTCCAGCCACTCATCGCAGCACAGCTCCTTCAGCGGCAGCCGCTCCAGGTACTCCTGACCTCCTGACCTCCTGACCCCTGACCCCTGACCCCTCTCTGTTGCCCGCAGGTTTGGCTCTCGTTCAACTCAACTATAAAGGGTGAACCACAAACACAAACCAGGCCCCTTTTTTTTTTAGTCCTTCCCTGTTCTGAGTTCTTCCTCCACTCTGACATGTGGCGTTCCTCAGGGTTCTGTCTTGGTGCCCCTCTGCTTCTGCCCTTTGAGACCTCAATTCAAACCCCTGTCGATTCTTGCAGGTCCCGGTCCTTCTCCACGTCTCCCTCGCCGAGTCCCGCGGCGCCCAGGAACGCCAAGAACAAGCCAGACCTGCACCCCATGATGGCCAAAGGGTAACTGAACACACAGGGAGAACATGACCCTGGACCATGGGAGGGGGGGACCACAGGACCCCCGGTTCCCCAGATGTCGGCTTCAGCTGTACGCTGATGATACTGGAGTTTATCGCTTCATTACTTTCATTACTTAGCAGCTCTGTCCCCCCCCTCCCCTCCACAGTGCGCCTCCTAAACCAGGCACCATGCCCCCCCCTCGCAGGGACAAGCCCCCCATGAAGAAAGCTCCCAGTCCTCCTCCATCCGGCGGTCCGCAGGGGGGCCGGCCCCCCAAACCCATGATGGAGGGGGGCAAACCTGCCCCCAACCTCCGCGAGGCTGGAGGCGGAGGCCCGGGAGGAGGAGGAGGAGGAGGAGGAGGTGGCGGAGGGGGTGGAGGAGGAGGAGGAGGCGCAGCAGGGAGACCGATGCCCCCCCGAGAACCTGGAAAACCCCCCAACCAGAGAGACGGACGGCGGAAAGAACGGCCGCAGAACCCCCCCCGAAGGTAAGAGACGGACATGGTAACATGGAGCGTCTTCCTGTTAGCGTTAGCTTTAGCTATCAGCCTTCACAGCCAGTTCCGATTATCATGGAGCAGATACCGATCGCCGATATTTACAACCGATATGTCTGCTGTAAAAATCAGAGTTGGCAGAAATTCTTTTTTTTTTTTTTTTTTATGGCAAAATAAGGTATGTATCGGTCCTGAGAACCTTATAGAATGAAGCAGCTCTTCGACAACAAGCCGACAGGTGAAGAAGATAAAGGGCTCAATAAGGAAAACAGCCAGCGGTCAGCAAATACAGCAGATAAAGCTGAAACGTGCCGGGAAAAGCCCTTTAAGAAGAAACAGTCCTGTTAACAAATTAAAGGTGCAATGAGTAACATAGCGTCACCTGGCGTACTTATTTGTTTATTTTTACATAATTTGGGCTTCCAGCTCGTTAACCCCACGGAAACAGGACTTCAGAACCTCAGAATACTGTGGAGAACTCGGTTGGGATTTTGCCTGCGTTGCGGTCGAATCAGTGGAACGTCGAGTGGAAGGAGATGCAGGAGCAGGAGAGACGAGCTTCAGCGAGACGAGTTTATCCAGCAATCTGGCAGAGGTCCGGAAAGAGTGGACTGAGACGGGAGACACCGCTTCAAAAACCACCCGGGAGACGGCCTCTTCTGTGCCTGAGCCACCGGAGGAAGGGTCTCAGAAGGAGGACTGGACTGTTGGCCAGAGGTCCAAGCTCCTCTTTTCCCATCAAAGTGAAGAGTGCCTTTCACTCAGGAGTCAAGGTCAAAGGGTTTGGAGGAAAAGGGCGAGGAGCAGAACCCGGGCTGCTGGAGGTCTGGGGTGAAATACCCACAGTCAGTCACGACCTGGGGTTCAGAGTCCAGTGCAGGGGTGGGTTACCTCTGCTTTCTTAGATCCAAGATCAGCAGAGTGTTCCAGAGGACTTGATGATTCCTTCTGCTAAGGATCTGAATGGAGATGCAGATTCCATCTCCCAGCAGGACCTGGCCCCTGCCCAGACCGCCAGAAGGACCAGAACCCGGTTTGATGCCCGTTCCGTCACAGTGTTGGACTGGCCGGCCAACTGGCCCGACCGGAACCCGTCTCTGGGGATTAGCAAGACCGAGCGGTTAACGAGGACCACCAGTCCAAGAAACCAAGATTAGCTGGTAGCAAGCATCAAGGACACGTGGTCTTCCAGAACTCTCAGGCAGTGCCACAAGGCAAAGGGATTCCCAACCAGGAACTGACGACTGACAGACCGTCTTGACTGAGTTCATGTGATCACATCACATCCACACTGTTCTAATTCTTCAAATTCCTGTTTTTGTGGGGTTTAGGAACTGGAAGCCCAAATTATTAAAAAGAAAAAATAAACAAACACGTGTTCCATGATGTTCCAGTTTTTTGGAAACGTTGCGTCGATACTGTTAATGGATCGTTTCCACATTTTTCTTCAGAACAGTTCTCCTTCTTGTCCACCTACTGAGCATGTGCAGAACAACTTTCAGAAACGTTCCTCGGAGTCTTTTTAAAAAAACTTCTTCCTGTGGCTCTGGACAGCGTCGCCATGGAAACGGGCCCTGAAGCCGCCGCCTCGGACTCAGTTGAACTTTCTGAGGAAGTAGCTGCTGTCAGGTTCAGACGTTGGCTCGCCGCAGCGGACGCCGAGGTCCGATGGTTCCCTCGGGAATCAAACGTGATGTGGAGGAGGGAATCTAGCTCCTCGTGCCCTTGCCTCCACCACCTCCCCACCTTCCGAGGGGAAGTCGTTCTGTGACTCCCACTCATGCAGGAAGCAGAAGTAGCACTTCCCACACACTTTCACATTTGCGTTGCAGAGCGAGGGCTGCCCACGCCGTGCATTCTGGGGGAAGACCGGGCAGAGGAAGCGTGTGTGTGTGAAGGGCAGGAAAACACACCGTGTGTGTGTGTGTGTGTGTGTCTTGGAAAGCGTCCAGGAAAACCAGTTCCTGCCCGTTTGTTGTTCTTTCGCTCAACTACTTCCCTCCGATGAAGCGACAAGTGATTTGAACTGTGAATCTCGAGCCGCTCTAAACCTGGAACGCCCATCAGCAAATCCTCAAGAGCACATCGTGGCCTGAGAACCTCCATCTGGAGGCGTCAGATCCTCGTCCGGAGGCGTTAGACCCTCGTTTAGGGCCATCAGAACCTCGTTTAGGGCCATCAGAACCTCGTTTAGGGCTAGCAGACCCTTGTTTATGGACGTGAGACCCTCATTTAGGGCCATCAGACCTCCGTCTGGAGGCATCAGACCCTCGTTTAGGGCAGTCAGACCTCCTTATAGGGCCATCACACCCCCGTCTGGAGATATATGACCCTCTTTTAGGGCCTTCAGACCCCCGTCTGGAGATATATGACCCTCTTTTAGGGCCATCAAACCCTCATCTGGAGGCTCCAGACCCTTGTTTGGAGGCATTAAACCCTAATTGAGAGCCGTCAGACTCTCGCCTGGAGCCGTCAGACCCCCGTTTGGAGACTTCAGACCCTTGTTTAGGGCCATCAAACCCTCATCTGGAGGCGCCAGACCCTCATGTAGGGCCGTCAGACCTTCATCTGGAGGCTTCAGCCCCTTGTTTAGGGCCGTCAGACCCCTGTCTGGAGCTGTCTGGGTTCCTTACAGTCCCTCCTGTGTGTGTTCCAGGCGGACTGTCAGTGGCAGCATCAGTGGAAGTGGCAGCAGCTACTCCGGCTCCAGCTCCAGATCCAGATCGACATCCAACTCACTATCCCGCTCCCGGTCCGGATCCAGGAAGTCCAGGTAATGTCCCCCTCGGCAGCTGTGACCCCGTCTCCCCCTCCGTCAGCGGCCCAGTTTGACGGCCGGATGTCCTGCAGGTCTCTGAGCGTCTCCAGCGTGTCCTCGGTGTCCTCGGCCTCGTCCAGCAGCAGCTCCATCCGCAGCGCCGACTCGGACGACATGTACGCCGACCTGGCCAGTCCCGTGTCCTCGGCCAGCTCCCGGTCCCCGACGCCCAGCCACCCCCGCCGGGAGCGGGGCGGGCCCCGGGAGGCCCTCCGAGAGGGGGTCCGGGATGGAGCCCGGGAAGGGGGCGGAGCCCGGGAGGGAGGCGGAGCCCGGGAGGGGCTTCGGGAGGCGGGCCGGGACGGAGCCCGGGACCGCGGACCACATGGGCGGGACAAGACCCGAGGTGAGACAGAGACACACACCATCTGCTTCTCTGAAATGTTTTTCTTTGGAACGTCTTTCAAAGCAAATTTGCAGTGTGTCATCATTTTATGTTCTCTGAATAATTAAGCTTCTGGTTCGACAGAAGAATTTATTTCTCGATGGAAAGTTTGTTTTCGGGACTCAGACCCGGGAAAACTGAACCATAAACTTTTTTTGTCTCACTTTCGCCGCACGTCGTGAGATTTGAAAGCAGTTTTCTCTGGAGGAGAATCGTTTTTCCTGCCGCCTGTGGGATCAGAGGTCATGTGACTCTGACGACCATGTATGGAAGTCGACTGATGACATCATCAACAGAGCAGCTGTCAGTCAAACTGGCCAATCGGCTGCTGCTCGGGGCTTTTTTCATTGTGGCCTTTTTCAGATTATTGAAAACTACTTGATTTAAGTTAGGTCTGTTAAATCTGAGCTCTGTAACTTATTCTGAGACGGTTGCCTGAATCAAAACCAGGTGATTTTTTCTGTTTTACTGCTGAAGGCTTCTGGGACATTTTGACCTTTTTTTTTTTTTTTTTTTTTGGTTCTTCTTGCTCCACAGAGAGGCCGACGAAGAGAGACGAGCCGTTCAGGGACGAGCGCAGGAAGATGGACCTGTCGGGTCCCCCGCCGCGGGGGGGCCACGGGGGACACGGGGGGCCCCACCCCGTCCCCCGCTCGGGGCCCGGGAACAGGGGGGGCCACCCGGGGCACCCGCCGCCCGGATCCATGGGACCACCCGGAGGCTACGGGGGCTCCGGGTCCCACAAGGACATTAAACTGACACTGCTGAACAAGGTGAGAGTGACTGTTTGGAGGGAGAGTTCTCCCTGTATGCAGACGACGGTGTCCTATATGTTCCATTCAACACTGTGGTCCAGCTGCTCACACACACACACACACACACACACACACACACACATATGGGGGTACACACTCTGACTGTGTGTGCTTGTTTCACAGCAGCAGGGCGACAAAGGAACCAGAAAGAGATACCTTCCATCAGACAAAGAGCGGCCGGGTTCCCCCGCCAGTAAGAGGATGGCCATGTCTCCAGACAGAGGTAGCACGAACACACACACACACACACACACACACGCCTATAGCAATCCCATCAGTGCGCAGACACCGTTCGAACCGCCGGCTGTAAAACTCACGTTTGTTTTGTTTTTCCCTTGTTTTTATGCTGCTGCTCATTTTATGATCCTGCTGTAAAAAACCCTGAACACACGATGCGTTCAGGTGCTGTTTGACATTCAGGAACAAACACGAGCCGAGTTGATAAAAGATTCAGTGTTAATTTATTATTTTACTAAAATAATAACTGCAATAAAATCCCGATGAGTTCTGGTGTAGGTGATTATTTCTGGTAGTTTATTGCCTGGTTCACAGAAACACGAGGCGTTCAGGTGAAGCGTGAAGCTAAACAATCACTGAGCCTCACGAGGCGTTCAGGTACAGAACGGAGCACTGAAATCAAAATGAAGATCTCTGTCTGACACTTAAATGTAAGTTTCCACTGCTGATTTACGAGGGGGTACCCAAAAGAAACCGGAATTTGGTCAGAAAATAATAATAATAATAATGATGAGTTTTGACTTCTGGCCGTCAGATGTGCTGCAGGTAAGCCTCGTGCACATCTGTGAAAAGTCCGAGTTCCCAGAGTGACACTGACGCCTGTCAGGCGCTATTTATAGCAACAGAGTGCAGCGGCGGTCTGCGATTTTTTCCCAAAATGGCGACATTGACTGTGAAGCCAGAGCAGCGCAAACATTAAATTCTGCTTTTTGCTGGAAAACCAGCAGCAGAAACACTCAGCTTGTTGCAGCAAGCCTACAAGGATGCTGCTCTGGGGAAGACTCAGGTCCATAAGTGGTCCGGGGGTCTGAGAAGGGCCAGATGTCGGCGCCTCAGGTCCGCTCAGCCGTGAAAACAATGCTGAGCTGCTTCTTGGCTGTCCAGGGTCTCGTCCACAGCGAGTCTGTCCCTCCAGGTCAGACTGTAAACCAGGACTACTACAGGAAGTCCTCAGACGCTCCGTGAGGATGTGAGGAGGAAGCAGAGCGTCGTGGCGGAGTGGAGCCGGTTGATCCACCACCACAGAGCGCCAGCGGACACGGCGCTGCGCCTCACGCAGTTTCTGGAGGAGAATGAGACGAATCTCCTCTCCCATCCGCCTGATTCGCCAGATGAAGCCTCCAGTGACTTTTTCTTGTTCCCCAAGTTGAAGAAGCAGCTGAAGGGACAGCGGTTTGCAGATGTGGAGGAGGTGACAGAAAAATCGCAGCCGGCCCAAAACGGCACAATTACGCAGGGGTGTGACGACGCATTGGTGAAGTGGGAGACACGGCTGGAGCGCTGCATTAATGCAGATGGAGACTATTTTGAAGGCGACGGTGATGTTTTATTTTGAAATGTCAGAAATAAAAAGTTACAATCAAATTCCGGATTCTTTTGGGTACGCCCTCGTATGACTTCCTCAGTATTCATAAATACAGGAGGCGTTCAGGTGCAAGGCTGACTGTAGGTCACAAACATTTGCTCAGAACTGAAAGAAAGCAGCTTCAAAAAACTGCTTAAAAGATTACAAAACCATCAGAAGTCGTCTCCACATGAGGCGTTCAGGTGCAGGGGGAACTGTGGGTCACCTGAGTTTAGGACGGAACCTTACAGAGTGAATACTGCTGTGTCATCACGGGAGGCATTCAGGTGCAGTGGAACATTCCTGAACTCACTGAAAATAACAGATGAAAATGTTGGTTTTGTTCCCCTGGTCATACGATCACTGCTCAACAAGTGGGAAATTTAACACGTGAGGCGTTCAAGGGCAGGGCGAACATGCAGAGAATCTCTTCGTGATGCGTTCAGGGGCAGATTTGAGTGTAGGACGTCCTCCAGTATTCTGTATTTGTTTCTGTTGTGTTGATTAAGAGGCGTTCAGGTGCACTAGAACACTGTGGGATTTGATAGAATTCTCCTCCAGTTCAGGCTGGTTTTTTTTGTTTGTTTTTTTTAACTGCGTTCCCTGAACGTCTCGTGGTTTTCAGGCCGTGACAAGAGGATGCCCGGCCGGCCGCCAATGTCCCCCCGCCTGGAGCGACCCCGAGGCCAGGGCCCCCGCCCACTGCCCCCTCCTGCAGACAGGTCAGTGTGACACACACTCACACACACACTCACACAGACACAGACACACACACACACACACACACACACACACACACACACAGCAGCCCTTCCACCCTCCTCTCCGTCCTGTGCCCCCCTCCAGGAAGCGCCCCCTGTCCCCGCCCTCCAGGTCGTCGGGGAAGGGCGCAGCGCCGCCGCCGGGGAAGCCGCCGCCCGCCGCCGCCACGTCGGGGAAGCCCAGCAACACGCTGTCTCGCCGCGAGGAGCTGCTGAAGCAGCTGAAGGCCGTGGAGGACGCCATCGCCCGCAAGCGAGCCAAGATCCCCGCCAAGTAGCCGGAGGCCCCGCCCACCGCCGCCGCCCGGCCCCGCCCCCGCGCCCCGGAGGGCTTGGGTTTCTGTTTTTGCAGCTCGGCCTCCCGCGGGCAGCGCCGTCGTCTGGCTGGTGTTCGGAGGCCGTCGTCAGAGAGACACTCTTTCTCGCAGCGCCGTCGCTCCGGCGACCTTTGACCCCCCGTTAGGATCCTGGCGGACCCGGAGGGAGCAGAACCGGCAGAACCGCCCCCCCACCCCGGTTCTGCTCATGTACCATAAGAAGACGGGAGGCGTTTGAATCAGTGATGTGAAGTTTTTCTTTTTTTTTAAGTTTTCAGCCCGGTTTTCTCTTCTAGCTCCGCCGCAGTCGGACCGACTGACCTTTGACCCCCGTCTCCCTTTCTTAGTTGATGAGTTTGAGCGGCGGGACGAGACTTTCACTCACCAGACGGCTGCTTTTCTGACTAAAAGCCCAAATAAACTATTTTGATAAAGCCATCGTCTCCCTCGGGGTTTCTCTCTGTTCTGCTCTCGTGTTGAGGCTTTTCCAGGTTCCTGACGGTCCCTGAACGCACCGTCCACAGCAGGGAAATAAAGATTTCTGGGGTTTCTAACGGAGAACGTTCTGGATCCGTGCTTCAGTTGTTGGTATTTTTGACACGTTTTTAAAATGTCAGTATGAGCACGCCATTCGAGAACCACTGGTCTAGAAACAGAGTTCAGGTCCTCGATGGGAAACAGCAGGTTTGACGCATTTTACAGTAGAACCGTTTTAATTTATTACAGACGTTCTTTCATCAAGACCTAAAGTTTGCTTTGGACTCACTAGAATGTGGAAGAGAGGCAGGAACAGTTCTATGAACGACTGAAGGATTGGAGAGAGAAACCGTTGACAGAGAGCAGTCATGAAGAACAGGTTCTAAATCCGGGTAACGGAACCGGCGGAACCTCCAGCACGCTCTTTAGTCCTGAAGTTAGAAAGAACTTCAGCGGCTCTCCGGGTTCTCCTGTGCTCCTCAAAGAGGAGCGAGGCTGCAGTCGATCCAGGAACCACATCTGGAACCAGAGACCAGGGAGCAGCTCAGCTACCGCCTGGAACGACCTGACGTCTGGTGGGATGTAGCTCCGCCCCCCTGTGTTTTGGTTTGTTTACACATTTAGAACCAGTCCCTGGTGAGACATGGGCGCCTGGATCAGTGTTCTGGTCGGGCGGCGCGCCTCCTGCCCGGGCGCCTGGTTGGAGCGCCGCCGCTTCGCCTGTTTGGACGGAAACAGCGGCGAAATGCAAATAAACACCAACGGCCGAACAGCCCGGCGTTTCCTGAGCAGAACATCTGATTAGATGACATTTAAAGGGTAAAAAACCAACCTTCAATTATTTTGGTTTATTTCAGGAATTTGCATGTTCGTACTGTGTGTGCGTGTGTGGTGGTGGTGGTGATGGGGGGGGGGGGCTTTCCAGGTTCTCAGGTTCTCCAGTTACACTTCAAAAAAACCTTTGATTTGACCGAACGTGTTTCTTCAGAGACCAGAGTTGGGAGGGTGACTTTAAAAAATTGAATCCGGTACAATTACAAGTTACTTGTCAAAAAATGTAATTAGTAACTTACTCTAATTACTTCAATAAAGATGTAACATACCAGATTACTTTTAGATACTTTAATATATACTTTATATTACTTCACCAGCAAATACAAAAATAAAGGCAAAGATATTTATAAGGTGTCGTCCTCACGGCGTGTTGACGACTCGACACACAGCAAACACACAACGCGCAGTGTTCTGAACTCTGTGTTCAGCCCATTTAATACCAACAACATGACCTTTAACCTCTGACCTACTGAGAATCTGACTTTCTTTCTTTCTGCCTCAGGATCAGCTCCATCAGTCCAGACTGTGTTCCTCCAGTAGTTCTACAGAACAGCGGCAGAAGTGTTAACACACATTTATATTCTGTCCTCAGTCTGCTGTGTAGCTGGACCGCTGCAGTGAGGAGCAGGTTTGTCCTCAGGTCGGCCATGAACAGTGTTTTTTCAAGAGTTCAGAGTTGATTCATTCCTCAGTGACATGCAGTAGGAACATGCAGTCTCCAGTAAATCCTCCATCCAGGCTGAAGCAGTGGCGATTGCTCTAAGACTGCAAGGGAAGCTCAACTTCCCCTAAAATATCAAAAAATAAGTGGTCCAATATTTACTGTTGTGTGAACATTTCATTGACTAAATATGCGCTACAACACGTTCATCTTTTGTTCAGAATCGGCTACTTATCTGAAGTAATTGACTCGGCTTTTTTCTCACTCCTCCTCGCAGCGGCACGGCGCTTTAAACAGCCGGACGCTGAGCGTCCATGCGGAAGCTAGAGTGGGTTGTTCTGCTGCAGTGAAACTGGACGCTCATTGGATAAAATACTGGGCTGGTCCCGCCCACGGACGTTCAGCGTCTCTGGGGGTCTATGGAGAATTGAGCTGGCCTGGACGCTGAGCTTCTGCATGGTGATTGGATGATCTGTGTGAAGCTTGATTGACAGCGAAATTAGCAAATCAGCGATCTTGAAGTAAAAAAAATGCACCAAAGCGCTTCTGAAGTTTTTCATTCTGCTGTTCTGAGTTGATTTGGAGGCTTTGCTGATCCCTGGAGACTTTATGTTTGTGAAAAACGACTAGCGTTGTGTTTGGAGACTCGTTTCGGTCACTCTGTGGTTTCTGTCCTCGACTAGCAGCTGTGGAGCTTCTCCCCTTCTCTCACACAGCTCCAGCCTCCAGCAGCTCCAGCTGCTCGCTAGCTGCACACAACGGCAGACAATGTGAATGTTGTGGACCGGATTTTGGCGAAGCCATTTGATATTCTTGCTTACGAAGAGAAAATTGGTGTTAAACTGCATAACAGATCAACTCCTAAGACTGAGCTGGTGCCGAAAGGTGGGGAAAAGTAACAGGTCCTTTCAGCTGTCCTGGTCTGACAAGGTGAGCTGCTGACTGAAGTGCTGTCACCAATAAAATGTCCTGCTGGCCATGCCTCTGGATGAAACCATCTCAGGGAGATGTTGTCTGGTCACAAGTGGGCTTTGAGGATCTGTCTAACTTTGACAGGGCGTACAAAAGGCATGAAAGCTAATAGAATTTACATACAAAAAACAGATTACACATATTACAATGTATGCTGAAAATGAGCTTCCCCTCTTTGGAAGACCAGCAGCCGCCACTGGGCTGAAGATATTATTGCCTCCATCAGGTGTTCCTGAGTTCATCCTGGTGAGGCTGCGGTTCTCAGCAGCAGGTTACTGACAGGTTGGTTAATACACTTCAGCTTCACTGTGAGTTCAGGTGTGTTTCATACCTGTAGGTGTGTCTTCAGGTTTGATGACGAGTCCCTGGATGCTGAGAGCATTTTCACAGCTGGAGGCAGAATTTACATCATAGAGAGAAGTTCTGGTCTCATCTGACTGAAATAAAAAATGATGTCTGAGTTTCCATCCAGAGACGAGTTTCTCTCCCTAAGAGCAACCATGACTCCAGCAGCAGGAGGTAAAATCCACGGCGGCGCCAGTTGTTTTATTCATGTAACAGTAGAGCAGGAGGCTGCTCCAAGATAGCGGTCGATGCGGCGTCTATCATTTCTATATCTACGGTGTCTATTGTTGACAGATCTATGGTGGTGTTGCGGTTCCCAATGTCTGCGTATGTCTGTTGTAATTCTGGTATATTCTGTCTGATTTTCGAAAGTAATCCCACTCAGCAATCCGTGTTTTCATCAGATGTACCTGGAACCAGATTACATGTTTTTTTTTGTTTTATGGATTGTAACAGATTATCAATAAATCAATCAATCAATTTATTGATTACAGTTACTTTTTTGTATTCTAACTACACAACGCCGTTACATGTAATCTGTTACTCCCCGACCCTGTCGTCGACCCGGAACCTACTTTCAGCACCAGTGGCTGTTTTCAGGATGGATGGAGGCCAGATGTGTGCTGATCGAATATCGATGACAGAATCTTCTGAGTAAAAACAAACAAACAAACAAACAAACATCCCTGGTGTGTGTGTGTGTGTGTGTGTGTGTGTGTGTGTGTGTGTGTGTGTGTGTGTGTGTGTGCCCAGCTGGACCACAGAGTGTTGAATGGAACATTTAGGATGTTGTCGTCTGCATACAGGGAGAACTTTCCCTCCAAACAGACTCCGAGTGGGTCTGAAGGTAAAACCATCCACCGTCGAAGGAAAAATGGATGAAACGAGTGAAACTCCAGCGGAGGGGAAGCTGAGCGGTGGAGTGGACACACCCCTGGAATGTTTACAGAGAGCAGCGTCCGTCACTATGTGACAAACCGTTTTGGCAGACTTTCCATTGCACAAGTGGAGAAGTGTTGAAATAATGCAGACGTGTCGTCACGAGTGAGCATCTTTTGATTTCTCAATGGGAAACGTTTCAAACCCTGGAATCAGACCCCGGAACAATGAGATGAGCCCAGAGAGACACGGCGTCCCCCACTGGGGACAGACGGCGTGTGAGCCGTCTAAACCTACAGCAGCTCCAGTGTCTCCTCACATGGTAGCCCCTCCCATTTACCCCCTCAATATTCACCCCCCCTCCCCACCTTACATTTAACCCTTCACCTTACCTTTAGTTGCTCCCCCTTTAAAGCGAGCAACTTTTTTACCTCAAAAAATGTTTTTTACAATCCCTGTGGGGGTAAACAAAGACTTGTCACGCTGATTGGCCGGTCCCTCCCTCCCCCCGGGGTCTGTGTCCTAAAAACAGCGCTTGCAACTTGCAGAGGATCCGACCCGACTACATCTCGCGAGAACAAACCTGCTTTACGGCTCTCATACGGGAGGACAAGGATAAAAGCGCGTAAAACAAGCATGAAACCCTGGCTAGCGTTAGCAACGCCACCCTGAGGTGCTCACGGATGGCAGAACCAAAAAGACAGAACAAACCTTTGAGGAGCGAAAAAAAAGAAAAGAAACGGGAGTGGGACGCTCTCTGCACGCGGGGCGGGGGTGGGGGAGGATGGGGTGATGTGGAGAACGTTTACGACAGTGAGCTTTCACAGGAGACCAGTAGGGGGGGCGCGAAAGCAAAAGTTGCATAGTGCATAGTTCCTCTTTAAGCCCCCCTTCTATTTTTTTGTCGTTTTTGTTGTCGTTTTGTTTTTGTTTTGCCACGGACTTGATTCCAAGGACTTGAGTCTTTTTCTAAAAACCATAGAAACCACAGTGTCCCCTGGGTGGAGGAGGCGGGGCTGTGTTCCTTCTGAGGGCCAGCTTTTACAGCATCCAGCTCCTGGTTGTTTCACCTGCTCCGGGACACCAGGTGGTCTACCTCAGGTGGTCTACCTCAGGTGGTCTACCTCAGGTGGTCTACCTCAGGTGGTCTGCCTCAAGGGGTCTGCCTCAGGTGGTGTACCTGAGGTGGTCTGCCTCAGGTGGTCTGCCTCAAGGGGTCTGCCTCAGGTGGTGTACCTGAGGTGGTCTACGTCCCATCTGTAGACGGACTCATCTCCATCAGTGATGAGCCCAATGGGGTGGGGAGTCTGGGGATGTCCGAAAACTTCCGGGGTGATCCACCTCCAGGTGGAGTCTGGCACCTTCAGCTGGTGGAGCTTGTCCTCTAGGAGACCTGGGATGATTGTGTTGAAGTAGAGCTGAAGTCCACAAACAGGGTCCTGGTGTAGGATCCTGGGGAGTCCAGGTGCTGGAGACTGGTTTGGTCATGCAGAGTTCAGGTCTGGAGACCAGCTGCTGGGACCAGGTCTGGAGACCGGCTGTAGGGTTCAGGTCTGGGGAGTAACAGACTTCTACCTGTTTCATAAGCGAGTAAACCTGAACATGTGCAGTGGGTCAAACGCTGGCTCTCCTCTCGGTGTGTGTGACGGCATGAGGCGCTCAGGTGGCTTGGTCACCACAGAGGTCAGGGGTCAGGGGTTAGGGCGCCAGTCTGAAGTCCTGGAGGACTGCTGTCATGCTTTCATCAAAGCCGTTTGGTCATGTGACACTAAACAGGGCTCTTCTGCCCAGAGTGTTCAGAGCGGTGGCTCAGTGCTCCACTGTCTGTCCAGCTTCAGACCCGGTCAGATCCACACACTGATTCTACACACACACACACACACACACACAGACACATCTAATGCTGAAGTCAAAAATCTCCCTTCAGAATAAAAATCCCTGCGAGTTTTAATGTGAAGTCTCAGCAGCTCGGGCCGGCTGTCGCCACACGTCACTGATCAATCAGATCGATTGATCCACGCCCGGCCACCAGCAGAACCCAGCGCTCTGGTTTCATCCAGGCGGTGAAACGCGCTTCAGACGGCCTTCTTTGGAATTCCGCCCTGGTCGGCGTGGTGCCTTGATACCGCGGCGGAGATAAGAGGCGTAGAGCGGAGGGAAGCATGTTTGAGCTGTGATTCAGCGCTGTGAGGCCGTCTGAGGGCGCCAACGCCAACGCTGATCCGCCCGTCCGGCACGGCGCGGTGTTTACAGTGGCGGGCGGCCGGAGAGTAAGTGGCGTGCCGTCAGCAGACTGAGGGGGCCGGAGAGACGTTCCTGTGCAGCGTCTGCTGGGGCTGCAGGGCAGGAAGCTCCAAACGCCGCACGCCGGAGTCCGGCCATAAATGGAAACGTGCCTCCTGCACGCCGGACTGTTGACACGCCACACCCCCGGCTCGCCGTGCGGCCGCAGACTCACATCCTGGACGCGAGGGAACGCCGGACGGAGGGTGAAGCGACGGGAGCGTGCACACCACGTGACCCCGGAGAGGGGTCATGCACGGGAAAGTGGCAGTTGGTGAAAGTGTGTGTCTTCCAGGAGGAAGTACAGTCACCCGGCACATGACAGGGTGGAGCAGTACAGCCGTCAGCACATGACGGGGTCCGGAGCGCTAACAGGACGCTAACGCTAACCAGGCTCAGCCTGCGGATTCTCCTGGTCCTCGTCCTGGTTCTCCTAGTCCAGGTCCAGATTGCCCTGGTCCAGGTTCTACTCCAGATTCTCCTGGTCCAGGTTCTATTCCAGATTCTCCTGGTCCAGGTCCAGATTGTTCTGGTCCAGGTTCTACTCCAGATTCTCCTGGTCCTGGTCCTGGTCCATATGAATGCTTGTAGTGTTTTGTTCCCTGTGGGCTGCCTCTGTTAGTATTTCTGTCGTTTCCATGGGAACAGATGTCATTTTCAAAACGTTGCCATGTAAAGATGCAGAAACGGCGTTTTCACGGGAAACGCTGTCGTGTGAACGGGCTGTAAACCTGAAACGGGTGTTTTATCCATGATGGTACGCTCACACCAGCTGAACATGTTGAAGTAGCTTCCTGTTAGCTAACTGCTGGTTCCACGCCAGCAGCTGGTTCTGACTTCATTTCTTAACCCCCTCTTGAATATCTGCCAACACGCTGGATTAACCTCTTCCTGTAACCAGCGTTGACATTTCCTGACAGCCTCGGCATCGAACCAAGCACACCTCCCTTCATCACACCTCGGCGGTTCTGAGGGTGAAGCCCGGTGGAGTGACTGGCGCACAGCCTGAAACATTCCCCCAGCGTCTGGAAGATTCTCAAACCCCAAAGAGTCCGACGCCAAAACGCCTGCCTAAACTCGCTCCAGACGGCAGAGGGATCGGAGCACCTTCATTCTGATGCCAAGACCTTTGATTTCATTCTATTTAATCATACAGGACGCCCCCACTGACATCCAGAGTCCCATTTTCAAGAAGGACCTCAAACATGAACTCTGGATAAACAACACATGAACTCCCAGTAAAGAAAACAGCAACTCCCAATACATACATCATGTTTCATCTCTGATATAAATCCAGGATTTCAATCAAGTCCAGACCAACAGCATAGAGAAACGTTCCAGATGGAGACCAGCTAGTTTTAGGTCAGGACCATAATAGACAAAATCCCATTTCTTTGGAAATGTTGGGTTATGAAAGGTGTGTCAGTATTAGGAGATCTGTATGATAATGGTGCTTTGAAGTCATTTGAAACCTTAGTAGGGGAATTCAAACTGCCCAGGCAGGACTTTTGAGGTATCTACAGCTGTGTCACTGATTAGTGAAGGCCTTTGGATCAGCTGCCTCAGTCCCCCCAACTTCTGGCTTCTTAGAAATGCTCAAAAAAGGTCAGAGAGGTCATGCAGCCTCCACTTTTTACAAGATGATATCGACTGAGTCTGACACCAACCTGATACCTCTGAAGATGTCATGGGAGAAAGATTTGAATCTTACTTTCACGGAGGATGAGTGGGATGGGATCCTTAGAAATGGGAAGAGAATATCCAGGGAGCTGAGGATTCGATTAATTCAATTTAAAATTCTGCATAGAATATACTGGACACCCCACAGGCTGCACAAAGTAGGATTAGTAGATAATTATAATTGCTGCAAATGTCAAGATGATATCAGTACTTTGATTCACATGCTGTGGGGCTGTCCAAAGGTTCAGGACTTCTGGTTATCAGTACATAAGGGAGTGGTAGAGATTACTAGCAAAGATGTCCCAATCTGTAGCAAACTTTACATTCTTGGGGACCCATCAACTACGAGGCCTTTACCGTCATCTCTCTCACAGTGGGACCAAACAGTGATTATGCTGGGCGGGAAATTACTGGTCACTGAATGGAAGTCTCCCTCAGCCCCATCTTAAGACACTGGAATAACTCTCTTGGCCAATAGCGTCTTTAGAGAGGTTATCTTTAGGACTACTGAATAGAGTAGATGATTACAACCGTAAATGGGGCCCCTACTTAGCATATATTCACTCAACGACATCTCCAGCTCAAAGAACTACTACAGGTGTTTGAATGTATATGATATTATTCTATGTATGATTTAGCTTGGCATCTATTGCTGTAGTGAATGTCTTTTTTTAATTACTTATTATTATTATTGGCTGCTGGAATTTCCCAGGAATTACAGCTTTTTTGCACTTCAGCAACAAAAAAAAAGATTTTTCATC
Organism: Salarias fasciatus; assembly: GCF_902148845.1. Lineage (NCBI taxonomy): Eukaryota > Metazoa > Chordata > Actinopteri > Blenniiformes > Blenniidae > Salarias > Salarias fasciatus. The sequence goes on from NC_043751.1 coordinate 31,036,875, forward strand.
CCATCAGAGCTTAAAGAGGATCAACCATGAAGAACATGGAAGGATGAATGGATGACGGATGGGGGATGGAGTGATGGATCCTCCTCCTCTGAATGAGTCACTCTCAAACGTCTCATCCTCATCCTCAGCTCGGCCACGCCTCCCTCCCTCCTCTTACTGCTCCTCGCTGTGGGTCACTGACCCTGACCCTGACCCTGACCTGACCCCTTCTCCGTTCCTCTCACATCCAGCAGCACCTCGCCTCGTCTCCATCGATCCTCCTGACGCTGACCGATCTCCAAAAACTCCCACAGCTCACCTGGACGGCCGCTGAATAAACGCCACATTGATCTTATCTCCAGAGGAAAAGTCCGAGAGAAGAGATTAAACTTCCCCGCTGTCAGGAGAGGAATCAGAGAGAAAATTTAACATACTTGGATATTCCCAACCCCGAAAAAAAAGAAAAAGGAAAGTCCGTCTGCCTCCGACCCAGTTCAATGACCAACCCAGTTCAATGTTCAAACTGAGCTCCGGCGCTGGCGCGTCTCCAGGTCTGTTCTATCTGTTCACAACACAACTTTACAAAGGATCCGTCTCCATGACAACGACGCTTCAAGTGAAAACGCCGCTTTTGCGTTTTGTCTCTTTTATGCGCAACATTTTGAAAAAACATGTAGTTACCATGCTGGGCCACTAGTGGGTGCTGTTGGTTGGTTCTGTGATGAAACCACACACACACACACACACACACACACACACACACACAGAACAATACACTCTTGTGAGAACGTGATGGACAGACCAGGTCTGCTTCGGATGTTCCCCCAGAGTTTCTCATAAAGATGTTCCAGATAAGTTGACATTTCGGTTCTTCACTCCGGGCACAAACTCCACTGGCTTCCTCATTTCCTCCAATCAGCTGCGATCTGTGGTGCGCGTGGAGGTCAGTGCAGCCCGGGGAGGGAACCGGCAGCTTCCCCGGTCTAACCGGACCGCTGCAGGATTGTTGACGGTCCGGCCCACGTGCCCTTCTGCTTCTTCTCACCGCTGACGTCATCGCTCAGGTGTGAGCGGAATTTCATGCGCGCGGCCCGGCGCTCACCTGCCGGCGTGTCGCGCGCGTTCACTTCCCCCGCCGCCCCATAAATACTCACCGCGCGAGCTCATGGCCAGCACAAACACGCACACACACCCCGCGGCTCCTCTCTCTCTCTCTCTCACACACACACACACACACACACACAGTGACACGGACCCGGGATGGAGCTGACCCTGCAGCAGGTGAGTGGCCCCGGCCCCCCCGGTGGCCGCGGTCCCTCCGGTGGCCCCGGCCCCCCCGGTGGCCGCGGTCCCTCCGGTGGCCCCGGTCCGCCCGGTCCGCCCGGCCCCCCCGGGCACACCCCCCGCCTCACCGCCCTCTCTCCCCGCTGCAGATCGCCCTCCTGCTCGCGCTCCTCTCCGGGGTGCGGACGCAGAGGACTCAGCCGTGTTACGCCGAGCACGAGTTGGAGCGCGCGGCGCAGCGGAAGCTGCAGCACCACTACCCGCAGCCGGCGGAACCCGCGCCCTCCGCAGCCGGCGGCGGCGGCGCGTGCCCGATCGACCTGTACGCGCAGATGTTGCGGAGCAGCGAACACAACGACCGGTCCGTGTCCCCGTGGAGATACGAGTGAGTACCCGCAGAACCCCGGGTTCCTCTGAGAACCCGTCACTGGATTGGAATTAGAGTCTCTGAAGAGGAAATACTCAGTTACTCAGTTACTCTGTGACTTCATCGCCTCTGATCCGCCTGGATTTTGGGTTTATACTTTATCACCGCTACTGCCAGGATGGAGTCAAGGTAACAGCTGTATCAGCGAAACATCTGGCCGCTGTGGCCCTTGTTCCTGAGACCAGAGCACCAGGTTTCTGAGATGTTCAGCTGAAGTGTGAACGTACCCACATGTTCCGGAGACACCAACACACACAGCAGTGTCTCAAACATCCTGATCGTGACCTCAGCTGGCTGGCAGCTCCCCTCAACACCGAATTACCCGAATGCGAATGAAGCCCAGCCTCTCTGTTGGGGCTCCGCTCAGAAGAGCGTGGAGTGAAAGCTGTTGGCTGAATGATCGGGGTCCTTTCAGGGTGAAATACTGCGTTTTCCCCGTAAGGTCCAGCGCTGAACATGACATCTGGCTATACTCAGTTAAACGGTAATAATCTGAAGTCAGCTGTTTTAGCATTTTTCATACCAAGTATAGAATCAAAGGAGGTGGAGACGGACGGAAAGTCCAAGAATCCAACACGGACACAAACAGTCAAGTAGAAAAAAACCCTCTATTACCTGATAATACAGGTGTGTGAGTCTGGGCCATTGCTGCTGTTGTATGTTGTTGTTGGTCCGCCTGTCGTCGCTGACCCCCCCTCCCTGCCCCCTCCAGGACCGTCTCGCTGCCGGACCACTACCCGTCGTCGTACGTGCGCGCCGCCTGCCTCTGCTCAGGCTGCATCCAGATCAACGGCAGCAAAATCTCGGAGAACTTCGACTTCAACTCGGCGGCGTTGATACAGAACCGCATCTTCCTGAAGCGCCAGCTGTGCGAGGATGGCAAGTCATACCGCCTGGTGCCCGAGAGCGTGAAGGTGGAGGTGGGCTGCACCTGCGTCGTGCCCGAGCGGATCGTCACGCGCTGACCCACTATTTATTATCAAACTCTCTATTTTTATACACCGATGGCCTCGTCATCAAAGAATGGCTATTATATAGTTTTATTTAACATTCCACTAATATATTTGACCTATTTATTTGTCTGGGACGGTGTGAGAGGACTGTATTTATTCTGGCTGTAGGCTGCTGCTGCTGTTGTTCCAGTGGGACTTGAAGAATTCAGCTTCTTTGAAGCAAAATAAAGAAAAATGTTGATTTTTCAATGGAAATGAGAAAAAAAAAAAACTGCGTCTGTGTCTGAATTCAAACACTGGAAACATGAGAAACACGAATGGAACACCGCACAAGTAAACTCAACTACAGCAAATGCATTTTCAGCATTCCTGCCGTTTCCATGGAAACGGACATGAAATCAGAAACCAAGAAAAACAAAGTGGAAAAAAGTGGTTTTTTTCCTATTTAATTGGTAACTTTATGAAAAAGTCTCTTAGAAAAAACACTTTATGTGGCGAACTTCTTCTGCCTGACGGGAGCAGGCAGCTGGGACTGGATGTCCAGCAGGGGGCGCTCCACCACCACCAGGGAGCGCTCATCCAGCAGGTCCACGCACAGGAGGTGCTGCAGGACACACACAAACACGCACACACACCATTAGCCAGCATTAGGGTCTGTGTACCTTCAGGCCATTCTTCGATATCCAAACAAAAAAAATCAAACTAAAACGAGCCTTCGTTTGATTTTCCACTGCAACAGTATTTAGCGCAAGTTGTGAAATAAACAGGACGATCACTGTTACAGCTCAGCCTCCGTCAGCCATCACCAGTGCCAATGCTAATGCTAAGCTAGCTACTGAATTCCCACCGTGAAGAAGAGGCTTCGGCGCTTTAGTCTTTCCTGATTCCGTATCGCATGTCAATCAGACCCGGTTTAAACATCTGGATTGACTAAAAGCTCCTCACCGGTCTGCTGTTTCAAGTGAACAAAAAGAACTATTACTTTAAGAATTATTTCCAGGGTGCAATAAGTAAAAGCTGCTTCTTTTACTGAGAAAGACTTGACATCGATACGGACGGTAAGCAGATCAAACACCGAAAATAAAACGATATCTTCAGGGATTTTAAGGGATCTTTAAAGGTGTCTGCGTTAACAGGAGTCGGTGTATGCCGACGACGTCCTGCTCTATTTAATCAACCCCCCTAATTCATGAATCACATCACTTCTGGAAACATCTGGTTATCATTCAGGGCAAACATTAAACGACCACAAACACTTTACCGATCAACTTCCAACCTGCAGAGCGAGACACACCGGTGAAATGAGATTAGACCTCATCACAAAAAAGAATTCAAACACTGGAAGCATCAAGTCTTAGAGAACATTAAAGAAGGCAGAAAGTCATTTTCTCTCCTCAGTCTCAGACTGGTTCAGTAGGAATGAAAGTCTGAGTTCAGGAAATCCCTGAAGAGCGTCTGACTGAACCAGATCATTTCCAGATTTATTAAGCAGGGTGGAAAAAAAAAAACCTGAGGGTTAAATTTAAGAGTCTCCATCTTTCCAAAGAGCAGGAGGGAACGATGTGATACGATCTGCATCACCAGACCTGGGCTGCAATGTGATAATATCACGATTTATGACGATATTCTACAATCAACTTCCAAAAAAAATTCAGAAAACTCAAGCTGCAGTGTGTCCATCAGATACTGATCAGAGTCCGAACTATCTGAAAACCTCTCAGTAACTGTTCTGCTCTTTCCCCTGAATAAATCAACAAAGCTTCATCACCGGCAGCAGCAACAACTAATTCAACCAGTCACCGAAACAGGACGGGTTTAGCTTCCTCGTTGAGGGATTCAAGCAGCTGCAGCTCTCTTCTCGTTGTGTCACTCATATTATGAGTGACACATATACCTTATGACCCTCGGGGAAGGTTCAGATCAGATGGAGAACTGAGGGACTGAAGAGCAGCTGAACATCTGGAGACCGATCGGGGAGGAGCAGACAAGGACTCAGTTACAGATCGGTCAGGGGCGAGTTCATCAACCTGAGAACAGATTTGTTTAAGGATGTCTCCAGACAAGTCATTGTTTTCAAAATAAGATTAGAGCGTAACGGAGACACACCTTATTGATCACTGACAATCTGCGGAGGCAGCGAGCGAACAACCGAGCAGATCTGAGGACGACCGGCCGACCAGAGGACACACTCCACTGGGAGTGTTCTGTCCGTTTCTCTATCCCGCCAAAATAAAAGCCAATCGATCGCCTGCAGCTCCGGTGGGAACATTTAACAT
>NC_043751.1:31046793-31109293 GCF_902148845.1 Salarias fasciatus
ATGCATGCTGCTACTGACCGTTTCACGGCGTCACATCCGTGCAGAACGCAAAATTCAGCCTTTGCATTATCAATATACCAGTCGCGAGACAGAAGACAAACAAAAAAAGCCATATCACTTGCAGATAAAAATAAACTTATTAAAAAAAAGTCTTCAGATCAATCAGGTGAAAATGGATCATTTCGAAACACCTGACAGATCTCCTGTGCCGCAGCACAGTGGTAGAAAAACACAGAACGTGTTCCTGTGAATTCTGAAACTACAAGTTTTGTGTTTACTAACTTTTAGCTTTAATGTCAAACTGGCTTTCTCACCCACTCGTTTCCTTTCTTGTTCTTCTGTTGCATGCGGGCTGCTGAAAACTTGAATTTCCCTCAGAATTTATGAAGTATCTATCTTTCTATTAATAATATGTAGAGTGTTTAGTTTAGTTTATTAAGATCCCCATTAGAAATCTCAGTAGCTATTCTTCCTGGGGTCTTTTCAAATTCATTACATACATTTTATTATAATATAGGCACACACACACACACACACACACACACACACACACACACACACACACACACACACTGAATACGAAAGCCCAATGTAAATCCTGATCCCATTATTCTCCAACTCTATGGACACACAATATAAAACATAAAACATCAAATACAAAACATAATGCAGCTCATTTTAAATATGTAATGTAAATACATACATGTAGCGCTAAGTAAAATACATAATAACAAAATTAATCAGATCATTGTGTAAATAGGAAAAGTTTCAACTTTTTCTGAAATAATATTTTGCTTGTTTCCGACAATAAGAGAAGAGGTAATGCATTCCATGCAGTGTGTCTAAAAGGTTCTTTCAATTTTATAACACTAAACATTAAAATCTCATGGTCTATATATCTCACAACATGAATGATGTTTAAGACTGTAGGGATCTTTTATTATCAGCTATCGATGAAGGCTAAGTCGGATTTGACGTATCGTCGATTGATGATGACTGGAACATCTGATAAATCCAAATAAGCTAAAATAAAACTTACTGTTTTTCAGTCACTTCAGAAACGTTGACTGGAGAATAAGAGTCTCAATCTAATAAATAAGTTTAACATCTACTTCAGAAGCGCATGAAGACACGTCAACTACAACCGGACCCAGAAGACCATTTGATTTGCTTTTCAAACCAAGTTTGGTGATATTTTAATTCATTAAACCACTTCAGTGAACATTAAAACATGTTCAGTGATGGTTAGCACTCATGCTAACATGCTAACACACGGGACTCATATCCTCCTAGTTTGTCCTTCTGCTGAATTAAACCCGCTCGACACTGACAGCCAGGCTTCTTTTTAATCGCAGTGGCATTATGAGCATATCTGGAGCGCATCTTACCTGCTGTTGTCCTTCACAGGGTCCAAACTTTATTGGAAAAAAAGACACGCTTCAAAACATCATAGTACCACGTTGTGACCTCTGAACCGGAAGAGCATCAGTACGTCATCACGCTGAAGACACGTACAGATGGCGGGAAACGAGAGCGGACACAAACACGGATACACTTTTTAACTTTTAAATCTCATATCTCTTTTTTTCAGCGTGAATTAAACAGACTGTCTCTGCGATCCGTCAGGACGATGGTTCAAATAGTCGTGAGGTAAAAACGAGTCATTTAATTCACTTCATTTCCTGCTCGTTGATGTGTTTCTATCTTCTCTGTGCGCTGAATCCCACTGAAGTTTACATCTTTATCGTTATTGTTACGCTTCTTTGATAGAGTTTCTTCAAGCCGAATTAATAAAGGCTTGTCGATGATGTTCAGCGCCTCATTAATTTGCAGCTGCTTGCTCATTCCAGCCTTACAGACACTGTTAAAGCCTAAAACGTTCAACATTGTGACGGAGTCTGGTGTTGATGGCGCTTCACCCAAAAACATCTTAAAAAGTCAAGACATTTGTTTAAGTATTAAAACACGTGGATTTAACTGTCCCACTCCAGCCTCTTCTAGTCCTGGAAGTTTTAGAGTTGTCAATCACCGTAACAACAGTCCAACTTGATGCTGTGTTATTTGATGGAACGTGTCTCAAAGGCTTTAACATCATCTGCACAATTCTGAAGTTTTTCACATGCTGACTTGGTGTCATGCAGCCTCGTTACAATGTAAAACCTTTGTGAACCACCATCTGAAGCTGTCAAAAAACCAAGTCAATAATTGTAGCTTGATTGTTCCTGTAGTTCAGTGTTCTACCAGCAGATGGTGCAGCGAGCCACTCTGAAGCTCTAAGACCAGAAGAGGGAGAGAGGCTCACTGCTGCCACCCGGTGGCATCTCTTCAGTCTTCTGTTTGGTGTTTGTGCAGAGGCAGCGTGGACGGCAGCAGTCCTCCAGAGTGGCTCCTGGTGGAGCTTCAGGGAGAGATGGTGTCCAGACACAACTCCGGCCTGGCAGGAAACGTGATGGGAGACCTGCTGTACACCAAAGAGGTTCGCAAACATGCCGAAGCAGATAAACAAATCAATATCAGGACTCCTGACTGCCCTGGTCTCTCCACCAGGGGGTGCCGGTGCTGATCGTAGGACACCACATTCTCTACGGGAAGCAGGTCAGGCTGGAGAAACCGTTCGCCGTCCTCACCAAGCACTCGGGCCAATCACAGGACAGCGGCCATGATGACGACGGCGACGCACCGGTCGCCATGGAAACAGACTGCGAAGGCCCCGCCTCCACATCGTACTCTGTGTCTGCGCTCATCAAACGGAAGCTGATCTTCAAGACGCGACCCAAACCCATCATCACCAACGTGCCCAAGAAGGTGTAGCTGGAGGCGGGGCTTCTCTCCAGGAGGCGGGGCTTCTCATGAGGAGGCGGGTTGGATTGGATGAAATCAGCCCATCATTTTGTGATTCAGAGACGTTTTTCATTCTGTTACCTTGTTAAATTAAATAGGTTCATATGCGATGTGATGTCATGCTGTCATACTGTCTCCTGATTGGTTGGTTTTCTTCCAGCGTGTCTGAGCAGCAGGAATGTTGATTTCAGTGATCAGGATTCACATTAAATTAGTGAAATTACAAAATAGTTTCACTCAGACAAGATGTTCTTGAATTAGACTTAGAAAACTTGCATTTAGAACCCAAACACATTCTAGAACTCATCACTGAAGGTTTCTTTAGAAGAAGCGTGAGTTCCCGAATGGCTCGCTCGCTGGACGTCGAGTTCAGTGAACGTGTTCTTGTACACGTGGGGAACGTTGTGTACTCGGACGCCGCACACCGTGGGACTGTTGGACTGGATTCAAGGTGTTGGTGAGGACGTTGAAGACACAGGAACCATCTGTCCAGCCGGAGATGTGGAGGAGAGCAGCTGGCGCGAGAACAGACAGGATGGTTCTCTGCAGTTTAGAGATGAAGATCTGTTCTGAAGTCGACTGGAGAAAAGACGTCAGCAGAACGACGACCCCTTAAATCAATGACTGATCAGAACACTCAGGTTAGGAACAGCTTTATTTTGATAGTGTAGTTTCTGATTCGGAGCTGTTATCGTTCTGTCATGACCCGTGCCACTGGTGAGGATTGATCCAGAATGTACTGAGGAGGTGGATTTGTTGAACCCTGCAGGGGACGAATAAAGTTCTTTGAATTGAAGTGAGGCCATCATCAAAACGGCGTCTTCTTTTCTTTAAAAAATCAATAAAGATTGACAGAATGTTGAGTTTTCCCCGGAGTGGGTTTGCAGAGCGTCTGTACGGACCGCTGGTGGAACAGTTCCGCGGTGTGAGCAGAGTATTTACGGCGTGCGGCTGGCTGTTTGATGAGGGCGTCGCCGCCGTGCTGAAAAGCTGCACTGTTGGTTAAAGAGAGCGATTCATGGAGCCGCCGCCGCCCCCTCGGCCCGACGGGAGCTTAACCCTTCACCCCCCAGCAGAGACGCTCAAACGTCCAGCAGGAAATACCGGACGGTTCTGGAGGTTCTAGATCTGCTGATCTGGAGAAAGTCCTTTCATTTTAATCTGTATTAATTTGAGAAATTGTCAGAAATTAGGGTTAGGGTAAAAATGTGAGAGAGCTCGAGAAACTGAGTTTTCTCCTCTGTGAGGGTTCAGGAAGCTGTTGGTTCTAGACTGTGGAATAGCTCCAGTTCTCCAGTCTGAGTTCATGAAACTGTCAGTTCCAGAAAGAGTCGGAATTCTCAAACTGTGCCAGTGTTCTGTAGAGAACGTCTGTGTCTGACAGATCTAGAATACCTAACGGTTCTAGGTGTCAGTTGTAGTTATTCTGGCTCTGGACTAGAGCATGGGAGAAATTTACAAAGTTCATTGAAGTTCTAGAATGTGTGAGATGTCGGCAGGTTTGAGAACGTGAAAAATCCTTACAGCTCAAGAATGTGTTTTACAGTCTGAGTTCCACAAATGATCCCTTGTAGAACGTCTGGCGTCACTGAACGCAGCAGCTTTTAAAGCTGATTCGGTTAAAGCTGAGCGTGAGGTTCTGCTGGAGCGAAGAAGGAAACATTCAAAACGCCACAGACAGTTTATTTCTTCAAAATGTATTTGTCTAGTCAGGAACCATGAAAACAGGCGGCATGAGGAGGGCGGAGCGCCGGACGTTCCTCCTGGAGACGTTCTCCCTTCGTCCTGAATAGAGACGCTTGTGTCCCAAACAGAAACCAGCTTTAATGAACGGGGAAAATTCAGAGATGGAAAAACGGAGCAGCTGGAGCTTTCCAAACCTCAGCTGTCCGGAAGTCCTCAGAATATATTCCTCAGAATAAACGGTGAGAACATGAGAACATGAGTCTGGGGACAGAGCCAGGAAAGAATCTCTTTGGCGTAATGGACGATAAAGAACAAACATCCGCTGTGAAGAGAATCTGGCGAAGATTTGGCACTTTTACACATTAAAAACAAGAAATATCTGAATGAAACTGAGAAGAACAGCGGACTGGACCACGACTACCTCTGAAGCTCCCCCACAGCGCCAAGGATACACCCTCCTGAAGCTCCCCCACAGCGCCAAGGATACATCCTCCTGAAGCTCCCCCACAGCGCCAAGGATACACCCTCATGAAGCTCCCCCACAGCGCCAAGGATACACCCTCCTGAAGCTCCCCCACAGCGCCAAGGATACACCCTCCTGAAGCTCCCCCACAGCACCAAGGATACACCCTCCTGAAGCTCCCCCACAGCGCCAAGGATACACCCTCATGAAGCTCCCCCACAGCGCCAAGGATACACCCTCCTGAAGCTCCCCCACAGCGCCAAGGATACACCCTCCTGAAGCTCCCCCACAGCGCCAAGGATACACCCTCCTGAAGCTCCCCCACAGCGCCAAGGATACAGCCTCATGAAGCTCCCCCACAGCGCCAAGGATACAGCCTCATGAAGCTCCCCCACAGCGCCAAGGATACAGCCTCATGAAGCTCCCCCACAGCGCCAAGGATACAGCCTCATGAAGCTACCCCACAGCGCCAAGGATACACCCTCATGAAGCTCCCCCACAGCGCCAAGGATACACCCTCCTGAAGCTCCCCCACAGCGCCAAGGATACACCCTCCTGAAGCTCCCCCACAGCGCCAAGGATACACCCTCATGAAGCTCCCCCACAGCGCCAAGGATACACCCTCCTGAAGCTCCCCCACAGCGCCAAGGATACACCCTCCTGAAGCTCCCCCACAGTGGATACAGCTGCATGAAGCCATGGGATTGTCTGTTCTGGGAAGTCGTCGTGGAGGACTGTGCTGTTTGGGGCTGATGAGGACGAGTGTGTCTCCTGAAGACGTCATCTCGTCGTCACGTTGGATCTGGCCTCCACCGTTAGCATGAGAGACGCCGAGGTCCCATTTACACCAGAAAAGATTCGAGTTCTGAAAACGGCCATGTACACAGAAAACTCTGAAAATGATGTTCTCAAGTTGGTCCACTAGTTGGCGCTGTGGGTTATTTCTGTAATGAAACCACACACACACTGCAGAGAACAATAAGTTAATAGTGTATTGTTTCAGGAGGATCTGGACTGGGACCAGGACCAGGAGGATCTGGACCGGGAGTCATGACTCTGGAGGAAAACGTTGTTCTTATTGTTGACCTACTGATCATGTGCAGAACAGGAACCACCACAGAGAGCATATCTTTTATTATACTGATGGAGAACTCGTTGTTTGACTCATTTCGGCTGAGTCTCTTCCTGCAGAGGTCGTCTGGCTCTGTTGACCTCTCTCTGACCTCTCACTGACCTCCTCCGATGTGAAGCGGCTGCTCTAACCATCTTCTGACCGCCTCATCGGTTCTGCTGGGTTCTGTTTGTTCTGGGTTCGAAGCACCACCGAGTGTCTCACTGACGGGACGGCTGCAGGGATCTGATCACGTCTCAGTGAAAGTTGGACCAACTGTAAGATTGCTGATGCTTGATCTGGATACACTTAAAAATTTGTGATTGCAAGCTAAAAGTTTGTATTGATTACAAAAATAACATTACATTCGTCTTTTTCTACTTTGACGGACAAGTCTCGGTACGGGGACACGTCTCGGTACGGGGACAGCTCGACACATTTCACTGAAGGGTCTGGAATGGTTTTCTGGTCTTCGCTTCATGGAAGTTTCCCGGTCCGGCGGCAGCGGTCACAGTATTGATCGTCTCAGAGGAGTGGGTATTCAGTGACTTCCTGCTGGATGATCGTCTCTCTTGCAGTTCTCCTGGCTCGTATTGATATGTTGAGGCGGATCGACGACAGCGACCTGTAACTCTTTGTGTTTGTGTAAAAGCGTTACGTAAGAAGCTTTAAGGCTCATTAAGACGCTACAGACGGATCGAGGGAATCCACCCGGACGCCCTCTGGTGGGGAACAGCTGCTCTGACTGACCTGAATCTTCACGACCAGAAAAAAAAACAAAAAAACAAAAAAGCCACACTAACATAATTTACCTCTTTTCCATCTTAAATTAAGAAAAAGCACCACGCGTCTCTGGCTGACCCGGAGCGTCCCGCCGCCGAACACTCGCTGCCTGGATCAGTTCTGCTGGGTTCGGTTTGTTCGGGCTGTGAAGCGCCGCCGAGCGTCTCCTCGACCGGAGCGCCGCGCTCGTCTCCCTTCGCCCGGATCCCAGGGCCACACCTTGTTTTTGTTTTTAGCACCAGTGAAGAAGACGTGAGCGTTTCCGCCTCGACGCTCCGGCAGTTCGCGGACCGTGGACGGAGTCGGGTTATGCCTCGGCGTACGGCAAGTGGTACTGCTCCTCCCTCTTGTTGCAGCGCTTGGCGACGATGGCGAGGTAGAGCACCAGCAGGACGAGCCAGTAGCAGGCGTAGAGTATCGTCCCGGCGATCAGCAAGGCCTTCTCCGTCTCGCTGAACGGCTCCTGGGTTTCGCAGTACACCGTGTAGGCCACGCCCCCCAGCAGCACCAGCGCCCACACGGTGACCGGCACGGCGCCGATGAAGTTGACCACGATCCGGCGGCGGCCCGACGTGCCCCAGCCCGCCTTGTTGATGGTGAGCAGGGCGAAGATCTTGGCGGGCAGCAGGCTGGACATGTAGAGCAGCGAGTAGAGCGACATGAAGATCATGACCAGGCTGCCGCGCAGGAAGCAGGCGTAGGTGGCCTTCACCATGCCCACCAGCTGCACCGTCAGCAGGAACAGCAGGATGTTCCACAGCCGCCCGCGGTAGAACAGGTGGATGACCGTGGCCACCAGGAAGAAGGGGAAGAAGCCGGTGACCACCGACTCGTAGGTCATCCACAGGCTGTGCTTGTGGAACCACAGGGCGTTGTAGAGCCACTCCCGGAAGTAGGACTTGCTCCAGCGGGTCTGCTGGTTGAGCCAGCGCAGGTACTGCGTGGGCGTCTCCGTCTGGCACTGCGAGCGCGCCGTGAACTTGGTCTTGTAGCCGAAGCTCAGCACGCGGTTGGTGAGGTGGCGGTCGTCGCCGAAGCTGCACTTGGAGCCCAGGAAGGTCTGGTGGTACCAGGGCTCCAGGAAGCGCTGCAGCAGGGCGTTCCGGTACATCCCCAGCGGGCCGCTGATGCACTGGACGCAGCCGAAGTAGGACTGGCACGCCCGCTCCACGTTGAAGGCCATCCAGTAGCGCACGCTGCTCAGGAAGGAGATCCACGAGTCATACTTATTGAGGATCTGGAGGACGAGAAGAAGTGAGGAAGAAAGAGGAAACCTTTCACTTCAGGGTCTGAACCAGAAGGAAAAACCTGAAAAGTGACGCCACGGTGCAAAAAGATCCGAAGAGGATGAACTGTTGCAACAAACTGCAGCCTCCTTCATTTATAAGGTTCTGCGAATTTTAAAGAAACCAGATGAAACTTAAAATTTTCTGATATTGATCAGAGAATTTCCAGATGCAATCATGAAGAAATTTAAATTAAAATCAGTTTACTTTTAAATAAAGTAAAATCATTTGCATTTTTCACCTGTCTTTGAAGAAACATTCCCTTTAAGCAATCTGTCTTCGATTAGTGGAAGTCGGTCAGAATTTATGACGGTTAATGCAGACTCTGTCCAAACCTCCAGCAGTGTTCTCACAGTGCTGGAGGACGGACGCCGTATATGGTGTTCGTACGGTCATATAAAACCCCGGATAGATGTCGCACAGTGTCCAGCGTGAAAGATTTTAGACCACACAGTTGTTCTTAAGCTGCTTCTGAACCATCTAAATCTTTTGTTGTTTTTCCTCTCCTGCGTCGCTTCGATTGACAAGTCAAATGGAATTTTTTATAGTTTTTGCGGGTCGGACATGGAAACAATAAAGCAATCTCCATTTTAATTTTTCTTTTTAGTTGTGATACAAAATGTGCAACCTAAAGGTGAAAAAATGAAAATGCAGTTTGGATGACTGATTATTAATTCTTATTATGAGTCATTTAATGCAATCATAACCTTAAAATGAAAAAAACATTTTGGATAATGCTTTTTAATGTTGAAATCTGACATTTGGAATTGAACTGTGATGGTCCTGGCTTTGGTCTGATCTGAGATTGTTTGAAGAAGGTTTTGGATTTCCGACGGTTTGAGTCGATGCTTGGTTTGTTTTGCGTTTGGTGTAAAAGTTCCTGCGTCTCTGGTGCAGCAAAGATCCTTTTCTCGGGTGTAAAGAAGCGACCGTACCTGAACGTCTCCGCCGACTCCGCCCACCGTGGGGTCCTCCTCCAGGACCTTCAGCATCTCAATGGTGCAGGCCGGATCCAGCACCGTGTCCGAGTCACACACCTGAGAGAAGGACGCGACACGGCGGTCAGACCCGCGTACCGCCGATGAGAGGCTTCTGACGGACGGCCAGCTGCTTCGCAAAGGCCGGGGACGCGACCTCTGACCCCTCACAGAGCACACAGAGCCTCAGTGAACAGACTGAGGACAGGGGCAGGTTTGAAACAGGAGAATCCCTCAGAGGTTGGTCTCTGAAAGAGTTCTTACATTCATTTGAAGCTCTTCTAATCATTTCTACTTATTTAAAGTGTGTTATCAGGATAGGGACGCCAAATTTGTGCAGAATATGGTGAGACGTTGCAGGACGGGCAGCATATTTCAAGGAAACGCTGGAATGCTGTTTTGATTCTGAATGAGGATTATGTAGAGCACGTAATGGCGTGAACTCAAAGTGTGGAACGCAGTCTGCGTACAGGTCCAACACGGTCTGCATGGGCGAGCCTTAACAGAGGAGAGATGACTGACCAAGCTAGCGTGGCTCAAAGAGGAAAATCAAAGTAGCCAAAAAAGGCTAACAGTGGCTAAAACAGAGAGAAACAGTAGAGGCGCTAAAACGGTCGACACAACTGGAGCTGCTGTGACGGAAAAACAAAAATTACAAGCTAACATGGCTAACACAGGAAAAAAAAAACAGAATAAAAGAGTTAAAAAGAGCTGAAACAGCTGAGACAGCCAGAGTGACAGAAGCAGAAAAGAACTGAAATGGAAAGAAAAGCAACAACTCCGCAAATACAAATGCTAACATGGCTAACACAGAAAAAGCTACTATTGCAGAATAAAACAGAGGAGGGCTAACATGGCTAACACAACCAGAGTGGCTAAAATACTCAAACAAAATGAATGAATGAATGGATGGATGGATGGATGAATGAATGAATGAATGAATGAATGAATGAATGAATGAATGAATGAATGAAGCCTGACCTGACATGTCAGGTTAACTGGTGACCTTAAATTGCCCCTCGGACTGACAGAGTGTGGTTACCCGGTGTTTTTAATTTGGAATTGGTTTATTCTGAATTAAGTAATTCAGAATTCTATTCCTGACCTTGGTGTTTTCATGTTAAACTGAAGGATTAACTCCTCTCTCACGCCGGGTCTGTGAAGCATTCTGATTGGACGGGCTGCCCGTGACATTCTGACGTCTCCAGGAGATAAACAGCGTTTTTCTCGTCTTTCTTTCTCCATTAACTTTCACGCTGAAGCTCGGAAAATGTCTGCGTTGTTAAGCGCCCGCCGATCCGCTCGTTTCATTATATCCGATTCTTCTAAAACTGCCGTTAAATAAATCGTCTCCATACGAGTCAAAACGCGGACTGCAGGCCGCCATCTTGGAATATTGCGTCATCACGACGGAGCAGAACGACCAGAATGAAGTCGCCTAATTAGCAGATGATTCTGCTTCCAGAGGAGAATAAACCCGCCGGTCTATTTGGGTTTTAACTTAGTTTTTGAATAAAGTTTTCAGGCGTTTCCATGGTGATTTTAGAGCAGAATTAGCCTTTATTATGATTTATAGATGAATAAAAAGTCCCTGTGTAAACACACAGACTGTGTGACTGGTTGTTTGTCTCGATGGGTCAGAGCCCTGTGACAGACTGGCCAACGGTCCAGGCTGACTCCGCCCTCGCCAGGAGCTGCGATTGGCTCCGACCCTGAGAAGGACCAAGCGGGTTAGATGATGAATGAATGAATGAATGAATGAAGACAAAGCAGTGGAAAAAAAAGAAACAGGCTAAAACAGCTGCTGGGAATCATACCGTCCTACATTCTCCCATCATGCACTGCACTCACCTGCAGGTAATCCACGCTGTCTCCCAGAGCTTTGAAGGCGGTGTACATCACCTCCCGCTTGCCGCCCCACTCCTGCATGATGCAGGAGTACCGGCAGCCTCGGACCAGCCGGGACACGCGGGCCGCCTCCTCCATGTGCACCGTGCTCCGCCCCCCGCCGCCCACGCCCCCGCCGCCGCCGCCGTCGCTGTGGTAGTTGCCCTTCCACACCATGCTGCCGGCGTGCTCGGCGCCGCCCATCACCTCCTGGAAGATGTCCATCATGTAGCGGTCCTCGGGCCGGTTCCCGTCCACCACCAGCACCACCTTCAGGCCGGGGAAGGAGATGCGGCGGACGCTGCGCAGGCACTTCCTCAGGTAGTCCGGGTCCTCCTGGAAGGCGGCGATGCAGAGCGCCACGGAGCGGCGGAGGTGGCGCGGCCGGGCGGGGCTCCTCATGCGGCGGTGCTCCAGGAAGGCGAAGAGGCTCTGGAGGAGGAGGTGCAGGGACAGGAAGGCGCCGTACAGGCCGAAGGACAGGTGGTGCTGCTCCGTGTGGATGAACTGGTAGCCTGCGGGAAGACGGCGGGAAGCCCGTGTGACCGCGGCGGCCTCTCGGCGTGACGCAGGTGCGGGCGGCGGCTCACCTGTGACGTAGGCCAGCAGGATGGTGAAGAGCACCACCGCGGCGAACAGGGTGGTGACCACGATGTTCAGCGCATTCCTGCAGCGAGAGGGCATCTGCGGGCGAAGCGTCACCGTTAGAACACCCACGCCGGCCGCGGACGCCTCGCTACAGCCGACGCCAGCAGCAGCATGAGCTCCGTCACTGTTTCACTAAACTCCTGTTTACTGGAGGAGCGTCATCCTCCTGACTGTCGGTAGTTAGCGACCGAGTAAACCCATGAAATAAATGAGTCATTCAAAAACATTTGATTTCCGTCGCCTCTGATTTAAACGTGCTGCGGTTCGGCTGGACCGGTAAAACACCACAACGGCCTTCAAATGAAAATGACTCCAGTCTCAGCATGAAGCCAGTTTCAACGAAAACTTCTGGTGAAAATACAATAAAATGTCCAGAAAACTGTTGCATTCTGGGTGTTTTTCCAAACTCCATCTGACAGCATGGCTTTGAGGCCAGTCTGATGGAAACCAGGTAGCTTCCATGGCAGCATCACTGATGTCTCCGTCTCACGACTCTGAAGAAATGTGTTTCTTTAATCAATGGCTGTTTTTTTCTTTTTACAGTTTACTGGGTAGTTTGGCTACATTGGAGCTTACTGCTGGCCAGTTTTGGCCCACGGGACTTATGTTTGACACTCCTAGACCAGTCACACTTGGTCTGAGCTGAGACGCCGTCTCTCTGTCCTGATCCTGGTTAGATTTACCTTCGGATCAATGGTTACTACTTCTCTGAAATCCTGAAATGATTTCCTTCAGAATAAAGTTTGAAGCTGCCAAACTGACCGTCACAGTACAGAGCTGACGGTCAGATGAGTTTAAGCTTAGATTAGAGTGGTAGGTTAGGTTAGGTTAGATTATATTAGGATTAGAGTAGATTAGGCTGGTGGGATTAGGGTTAGATTAGATTAAGGTAAAGTGAGATTACGGTTAAATTAGAATGTAATTTAGATTATGATCTATAATAATCTATCGAGACTATGGTTATGGTAAATTAGGATGGGGGTAACCCTAACTAACGTAACCCTACCACCCTAATTTACCCTAATTATGGTGGTAGGGTTAAATTAGATGAAGGTGGTGGGGTTAGGGTTAGATTAGATTAGGGTGGCTGGTTCATGGTTAGGTTGGATTACGGTTAGGTTACATTCAGGCTAAATTAGATTAGGATTAGATTAGACTAGGGTGGCAGGTCTACGGTTAGGTTAGATTTAGGTGAGGTTTAGATTAGGGCGAAGTTGGATTAGGGTTAGGTTAGATTATTGTGGTTGGGTAACTTCTTTATGTTTCATGCCCATGACGCTGAAGTTCCACATGTGAGTAGCGTGTAGCCTGCGCGGCGGTGGGGGCCGAGCCGGCGCCGTCCGGGCCCGTCACACAGGGACCCTGTGAGTCCTCGCCACCTGACCGAAGTGTCACTTCCTGTTTGGATGAGAGGAACCTTTGACGGGCCGGCGTCAGCTGGGAGCACGCCAACACCCGCTCCTGACCTCACGCTAACGAGGCGCCGCGAGAGGAAAGCAGACGCCATTGACCTGTGATGTCATCATGAGGGGGCGGAGCCAGAGGCCCAAAACAAGGCTGTGACCAAAGGTTGTGAAACTCTTCAGAGGTCACAAACAGCACAAGCTGCTCTCTCTGGGACGGAACAATCACACCTGTACATCAGGGCTCTCCGCCCACCAGGCTGCAGACCAGGAGAGGTCAGTGGAACATCTTGGAGAGAATAACATTTTTACTTTGAAAATGTACTTTTACTTTGGATTTTATTTTGAAAAATGCTTCACTTCAACCAGCTCTTATTCCCCGTGCTGAACTCCGTCAGTATTTGTTTCGTCCTGCATCGTTAAGCCCTGGTTAATGAGCTTTCATACTCCGCCCTGCCTCTCTCCAGGAACACGACGTAGCTTAAACCTGGTTTGGGGAGCGCTGATCTCCATGACGACGGAGTCGGAGCATCTTCCTGAGCCGTGTTCGTGGCTCCGGGTGCTATTAGCTTGTTAACGGGGGCCTCTCAGTAGCCACCGCTGTCTGTTAGACCCTCCATGATCTCCAGACAATGTCAATCATGTCGCGACAACAGCTGCTGGTTTGCGGCCCATCAGAGCCCCCCCCCACCCCACCCCAACCCCCCCCCACCCCAACCCCCCCCACCCCTTCGACTAATAGCTGTAATTAAAGGCCGGACTGGTTTCGGACCGATCGCAAAGCAGGAACAATTCTGCCCTTTCATTCATGAAATTGCCTCCTGAAGGCCCCCACCCCCCCCACCCCCCCACCCCCCCACCCCACCCCCTCCAGCTCCCACCTGGCCCGACCTGGCGGCGGACACAGGATCAGATCGGCGGTGCGTTCGTTCATCAGATGGTCTGTCGGAGCCTCCGCGGTCCGTCCTCATTCAGGGGGGGTTCTGATTCTACAGCTTCTGGACCGGGCACAACCGCCCCCCATCTTTGTGTCATCACGTCCTTTCAGACTCCTCTCCATCATCTCTGAATCGCAGCTCGTTGTTGGAAAGCCCTCTGAGCTCCGCTGTGTCTCCGTCCTGCTCTGACCTGATTCTCACATGAAAAGGACCTTTTCTGATTTTCACGTTAAAGTTTATGAATATAAGTCACTTACAGTCCAGAAAATACATCTTTATTGTCATTATTGGACTATTTCTACTACTTTCCCTCAGTTAACTTTTCAACTAAGTTCTTTATTTACTTCAGCTCTTCGCTATCTCTCATTAGCATTTTGATTAACCCCAATCCTATAACCTAGCTAATGATCCATTTTAACTGTCTGTTTATCACTTTTAACTCACCCATAATGCATCATAAATGTAATAATGGTCTCCTAGATTTAAATCATGCTCAATAATCTGTTTAAAAGAACAGCCGTTACTTTTAGCTCCTAATTCTTTTTGCTAACTGTGGATTCTCGAATGTTTAAACTAACAGTTTAACATTTTTTTAAACATGTTTTTAAGTAAGATAAGGATTTACCTTAGTGAATCCCAACAGTTCATTAACATTCATGGTTTTATTGTGGTTTTGCTAGACTGAATTCATTTTTGAGCTTTGGATTAACAGGACGCACCTTCTACTGTTTAAAGTTTGATCAAACATTTCTTGATTTTAACCGAATATTTCTGCACATATCGCTTGTTTTTTTGTTTAGTTTTTTTGCCCTTTCATGGGTTTGGCATTTTTTTTTCTATTTTTAATGAAATATTGATCCACTTTGGTTCTTTTTTATTATTCCTTTGTCCTGGGTCCTGGGTCGATGTTGAGAACTTCAAAAGTGGTCCTTGTGGGACCCGGCGTTTGATCCCGTGTTTGAACCCTGAGAAGCCTGGCCAGGGTGTGGATTATAACCCGGAGCGCCCCGGGGCCACGCCGCACCGCGGGGCAGTGTGATTAGAGGGGGTCGCACAGGAAGCTGGACGGGGGACAGGTGTAATTAGCCCCAAGGTGACATCTGCTGGGGAATCAAAGCAGCGTGATGCGGCGGGTCGGGGGGGCTTCGGGGGGGCAGGGGGGTAAATACTGGGGATGGACAGATACCACATCTTTAAAGGATGTGTACAAACACATGATACTGAGCACCAATGCCAGTACTTATTAAATGTTCTGATGCGGGGGGGGGGGGGGGGGGGGGGGGGGGGGTTGTCTATGGGAAGTAAACAAACTCCACTTCCTGTTTATTTTCTTTCTTGGTTTCTCGGTTAATTTTGATGTTACACCTTTGAAAAGGTTGAGATTTTCATGCTTTCATCCATCCACTCTGTTCATTATATCCATTTCCTCTGAGGCTCCGTTAAATGAATCATCTATGATCAGGTCGAGTTGATTCAGGCGGCCATCTTGGAATATTGGCGTCACGGCGACAGGACAAGTGCGAGCAGATTGACCGGAATTAACTTAAATCAGGTTTACTCGATAGAAGGATTATTTAATTCTGCTTTAAAATCAGAACAAACCAGACACTTCAGATTTAAGTTTAAATCAGAGCAGTCGCTTTCAACCAGATTTAGGTTTGTAAGACGTTATTTTTAATCTTTCTAAGATGGATTTAAGCTCTCATGTAAACACAGCCAATGAGTGTATCAGTCAGACTTTAATCACGTTTAGCTTGTAGCATTGCTGGTGTGTGAGCCTGAAACTCTTTAGCATGTAGCACAGGTAGCAGTTATATGTTAATCTAATAAACAATGCTGTTCTAACTCTGCTGTTACAAATGTCTCTGCTAATTCAGCTATTTCCCATCTTTCTCCTCCTCTTGATATTTTGACAGATTATTGATCAAAAATTAATTTCTAAACCGCGGATGTCGCTCGTCCTCGCTCGTCTACCTGTGGACGACGTCGGGTTGTATCGGGGAGCTGATATCGGTACCGGTATCGGTGCATCCCCAGTGCAGCAGGGGCGGTTATATGAGCTGAAAAATTCAAAATGTGAATATTCTGAATGAGTCTGGAAAGAAGCCGTTCACCTTCGTGGTGTGAAAAAGATCCTGGCGTCTTCAGGAGGTGGACGGCGGCGGGAAGACGTCACATTTCGGTGAAAAACGACACCTGTGACCGAGCTGTCGTCCTCACACAACCTGCCGGTTCTTCATGTTTCACACACAAGTCCAGGAACCCGGGTCGAGTCCGGAGACGCGTCCGGCGGGAAAGTCATCCCAAAGCTCCAAGAACGGAGAAATCAAGGAAACAGAAAAAATCCAGGTGTGCGCTGATGCCGAGGAGCAGGGAGTCCACGTGGAGGAGCGCAGGAGGGGAATGATGGATTTTTCCTCAGAAAAGGGAATTTTACAAGGAGGAGGAGGAGAAGAGGGAAGGGAGGGGGAGGAGGAGGAGGAGGAGGGGGACACGCTGAGTGTGAGGTGGAGCGAGTGAGACAGACGGAGGATTGTAGGAACGTGACGCCATCACTCAGTCTCAACTGAATCTCTACACAGGGACACCGTTCACAGCTGTTCCACAGACGGAAGGAGCGGAAAGACGCCGCTCGCCGCGGGAACGAGGCTCATGTGCCGCCGTCTGGAGAACGTCCACCGACCGGCTCGAACTAAAGGCAGCGGCAAGACAAGGAAGGAGTCTGCAAGTGGTCCCCAGAGCGACGGGGACTCAACAGAGCGAGCTTTAATGCTAACTGAGTTAGCATGGCAGCTGATGACGCTAGTATTGGAGCTAAATAGATTTAGCTTCGAAGCTAAAACAGTTTTCATTGAGTGGCCACAAACATTTTTATCCTCAATATGAAAGAACATCAAGAACATCTACGCAGAACATTTCTGAGCATCATGGAAGAAAATATAAAGAAAATAACTCAGCAAGTCACATACATTACTGCATGAAAAACTTACAGAGAAAACGATATCAGAGCTTCATGACTAGCTGAAGTTGCATAATTTAAGGGAGGAAGATGCCCTATAATCTAGATGTTAGAGGAGAAAGATGTTCGATAATCTGGATTTTAGAGGAAGACCATCAACACTGAAACGGGTCCTCACGGTGCTTTCAGTATGCTAATGCTAATGCTAATCCCAGCTCCTGTGGATGCAGGTTAAAGCTAAAGCTCCTCTCAGTGGGATGTTTCAGTACCAGGGCTCCTCTGTCTTCAGTAAACAGGAGTTTAGTCCAATGGTAACAGTGAATAAGATGACAGACACAGTAACAGGGCTTCGTGTAGCGATGCTAGCAGTAACAGGGCTTCGTGTAGCGATGCTAGCCGTAACAGTGAGCTCAGTGAACTGGAGCTACAGAAACACAACATGTCTGTTTTCTCTCTGCTAAATTTAACTCCCAGGAATCTGTGACTCATTAATAACACAAGTTACTGAACGGCTCTGATCCACCTGAACACACACACACACACACACACACGCACACACACACACACACACAAACACACACACTCTAACACGAAAAATACAGATATACCTTAAAACATACACTATTGCCTACACATACAGACACACACTACAAACACTAAGAAAATGCAGAAATACATAAACACATGCAATTGTCAACACATACACACATTCACAAAACACAGACATGCACAAATATAGACACACACACTAATGTGTACACATAAAGACATTAATGTGTATAAAATTAACTAATAGGCAAACTCACACACACTCTAAAGACACACACACTAAAAATACAGAACTACATAAACACACATACTTGTCTACACACAGACACACACACACACACAGCAAGAACAAATACACAAACTAAAAATACTGAAGCACATAGACTAAAAAACTCACCCACAAAAAGTACAGAAATGCACACACACACTATTGTAAACACACAAATTCAGATAAAAGATATATATACAAAACACACACACATACACTATATGCACACACACAGAAAGTTTGTAAAGTTTTTTTTTTTCCTGTCCTTGCTGAATGTGAAGGTGATGACTCCCCCCCCTCCCCATGGCCCCCTTTTTCCTGTATGACCCCCCATGACCCCCTCCTCTCCTGTGCCGCCCCCCCCCCCCCCCCCCCCCCCCCCCCCCCCCCCCGATGAGACCTGCTGGACCCGGTTCTTACCTTCCTGATCCAGCGGACCCTGTGTGTCGGCGTCCCCCCTGGATGTGGGAGCGTGGAGCGTGGTGGACGGTCAGCCCCCCCCTCCTCCTGCTCCTCCTGCTCCTGTTGCCCCCCCCCCTCACACAGCCCTCCTTGTTCGGCCCCCCTCCCTCGTCCGCCTCACACTACATCTTTATTCCAGCTGCTCTTCATTCAGGAGCTCCACATCCCAAAATACCGCCAGCAGCTCCTCCTCCTCCTCCTCCTCTGCCCCCCCGGGCCGTCCTGGAGCATGAAGCCCCCCGGTGGAGGTGTGGTGGTGTGGTGGAGGTGTGGTGGAGGTTGTGGGGGGTGGGGGGGTCAGCCTGCAGCTCTCCGGTGGTCCAGGTCTCCGCTGCTCTCCATCTCCTCCTCTGCAGTGTCGCCTCCCCTCTGCAGCAGCGGCGGCGGCTCAGGTCCTCCTCATCCCGCTGATCTGATCCCAGCAGCATCCCTCCTCCTCCTCCTCTCCATCCTCCCCAGACCCCCCCCCCCCTCACCCCCACCCCCACCCCCACCCTCACCCCCACCCGTCCCTCTGCAATGCAGCCAGCAGCCTCCAACAAGCCGGGGGACTGTTTGAGCTGAGCCCCTTCTCCTCCTCCTCCCGCCTCAGTCAAAGCATCCTTTATGGCTTTATTTATACACACACCACACACACACACACACACACACACACACACACACACACACGCACACACAGCCCTCCTCCCCCCTCCGAGCTGCTGACGTCCTGCAGGTGAAGTCTGGACCGACTGCAGCACTCGGCCCGGGATCGATACCCAACACATTTCATTAGAGTCAGAACCCAAATGACTGACTGACTGACTGACACACACACACACACACACACACACACACACACACACACACACACACACACACACACACACACACACACACAGGGCAGGATGACATTAAACGTGCAGCGCCTCTTTTTCAGGGTTTCAGTTCAGATTAACTGCCTTCCAACAACACAACAACAGAACCACTGACGAGACTTTCCACATCAGAACTTCAAAATCAGCCACAAAGACGTTTCAACCTCCAGCATCTTGCCCCACAATGCACTGCGGCACCAGCGTCATGGCAGCCATCGCTATATATCTCGGACAGTCTCTCACAGGTTCAAACCAAACTGCTTTATTTTCAGGTTGAAAGCAGATTGTTCATTTTTAAGGTCATTTTGTGTCTGTTCCGCCTTGCAGCGTCTCAGTCTGTGCTTTGTTTTGGAATCTATATGCTATAAAAAATACTATAAAATACTATACTATAAAAATATATATATATATAGTATAAATACTATAAAAAAAAGGGAATCTATATGCTCACAATCAGCAGAGGACCTCGCGCAGAGCCTTGAGGTTCACCATCAGTTCATGTTAAAGAAATCTTCTCCAGCTGTGGTTGATGACCTCTGACCTCTGGAAAAATGCTGAGTGGATTAGAAAGTCTGATCCAATTGACCACCAGCAGTCCGTTTATCTTTCCTAACCTGTTTAGACGGAGCGGTCCAATAAAAGCCTCCACCTGGGCGCCTGGAGGCGTGGACGCCATCTTCACCTTGACCATAACGAGGATTCGTAGCTTGAAGCCAGACTGAAACGTTCCTGGGAATTAATCCGGGGTCTCGTGGGATTTGCTCCCGTCTGATCCCAAATCAATTACCTTGATTAAAACAGCCCGAAGCGAGAAGCGTCCAGACGGCTTCTTGATCCCCGCTGACGCCTCTTCTGATAACTTCAACGCTAAAGCAATGAGAGCGAAACAGAACAGGAAACAAACCGGAGCTGAGCGCTACCTCCGACGTCAGGTGGTGTTCGGCACTGAAACAGTGAATGATCGCAGTTGGCGATTGTGGTTTTTCTCAGTACCTGTAGAAAATAACTCAGAAAAAGAACACATGGTATTCCACAGGGTTCCATCCTTAGGCTTTTATTTTCTGACCTTTCCAGCTCAGAAGAAAGACGCTGTTGAATCACGGCCAGATGTGGAGGCAGCATCATGCTGAGGGGAGGCTGCTCAGAGCAGACGGAAGATGGACGGAGTCAAATAGACCTGAGCCTGTGACGGAGGTTGAGCTTCCAGCAGGACGATGAGCAGAAACAGCGGACTCTCTCCATCCAGTCTGAAAGAACGACCTGAAACCTTCCTCCGGGAGAAACAGACGCCAAAACAAAGTGGCTGGATGTTCAGAACAACTGAGTTTAGCTTGGATTCTGTCATGATTCCATGACGGAATCTAACATTTCTCAGGTCGACCCCCGACCCCGCTCTGTGTAGCTGCTGCTGCAAGCTGCTAACGAGCCAGTAAGAACGAAGCAGGAAGCGATGCCCAGGTAAACCACTGAACCATATCTACATTCTCCGTGTTCGTGACGGAGGGCAGAGTAATAGCCTGGCATGCCAGACTGACTTTATTTATGTGTTACACATATAAAGACAGTCTGGTACGGCGCCATTTCAAACTGGCAACGAGAGGCAGGACTATTGAGCGGAGAGAACCAATCCAAGAAACACTTGTATAGCACTTTTACCCTGCACTGACAGAGCCCAAAGCGCTCTGCAATATCACATTCACCCATTCACATTCACACACCAGTGGAGGCAGCTGCCATACAAGGCGCTCAGTCCATCCACTGGGGGCAATTTAGGGTTCAGTGTCTTGCCCAAGGACACTTCGACATACAGACAGGGGGAGACAGGAATCGAACAAACAACCTTCCGATTGAGAGACGACTGCTCTCCCCACTGAACCACAGCCACCCTCACAACAAGGCTGCGACACAACGACAATGCGATGTACGCAGCGCTCCGTTGTCATTTTACAGTCCAAAACATGGGATCATGGCGTGTAGTTTTACGTCCCTTTTACCCCTAAATTCCACCGGACGCTAAAGTGCCGCGCCGGCGTCTTGTTCCTGAAGTCAACGCACACCGGGAGCGCGGCGCGGCGCCGTTTGGAAGCGGCGACCTGAAGCAAATCACCAGCACCATGGCGCGCGCCTGCATTCTGGTGATCTGTCGTAACACCGGCGCTTCTGGGGCGCGGTGGGAACATGGTGGGGACGCGTCCGGTGGGATTTGGGGGTTAAAGAAAAGCCTTCAGAGCAGATTCCTGCTGTGGTTTCAGCGCCAAATTCAGTTTGCTCAAAACTCCAGACAGAGCCGTGGTGAAGCCTCGCTGTGTTGAAGCCGCCATTATGATTGTTTTGGGGGAGGTATAATATGACGCAACACTAACTCCGCCTCTCGTGGGCTGTGATTGGCCCGGCAGAAAGTTTTGCCGGGCAGAAGTCAGATTCAAACGGCGCCGTCCCAGACTGTTTCCCCATGAAGCCCTGAGCAGGGAGAGTCTGGAGGGCGGGGCTAGTAGAGTAGAGGTGTGGTCTCCTCCTGAATCTGCCACAGTGATGGAGGAGGCGGAGGCACCTCGGGGGAGGGGGAGGGGCTCCATCATCAGACTGCAAACATGGCTGACGGCCGTGTTGTTTGTCTGCGGCTGGTTCACACAGCGAGGAGACGTGGAGGTCAGGGCCCCAACGGGACGACACAAAGGAAGGAATGTCTCCTTTTCTCCGTCCCGCTCGCTGTTCAAACCTCCTCCGCCCGGTTCCTGCCTCCCCCGCCTCATTTCGAGCTCCGCCACAGACGACAGACGACCCCGGCGGGCCGAGGTCACGGGGGAGGGGGCTCCCGGCGGCCCGGTTTACCCCGTGGTTTATCACTCAGATTGAAAACTATTGGACGGCGTGTAGAGCCGTCCCGGTGCAGCAGCTCCACTCCGGTGGATTCTTCTCACTCCGACACGAAGAACCTTCCAGAAAAGCCGTCTCAGCCACCTGGACCTGTCTGCTCATTGTTTCAGTCGTGACCCCTGAAGGTCACGACCCCAGGTGAGGGTGGAGACGTAGACCGACAGGTAAACAGAGAGGTTTGCTCTCTGGGTTCAACGACCAAAACTTCAACTCACGAACAAAGAGGGAAGGAGGACAAACGGTCAAACGGCGTGATCAGGAGAAATCAGGACAGTGAGGAGAGGGCGGAGACCAAAGTGGAGCACAGACTTTCATGTGTTGCTTGATTGTTTATTGAAAAGGACAAAGTGCAGGCTGGGAGCTGGCGGGTGGTGCTGCTGGTGTCCCTCCACCTCCAGCTACGGCAGCACCACGATCTTCTTCTCCAGCTTCTGCTGGGGGAAGAGGAACCTCCTCATCACCTCGTCCAGCTCCTCCAGGGCCAGCTGGGCCTGCAGGACCGCCACCTGGTCCGGATCCGAGCGGGACACCAGCCTCAGGGCCCGGTACAGGTCCAGGAGCACATCGCCCAGGACCTGAGGACGGACACAGAGGAGAGACAGCTGAGGACGGAGACAGAGGAGAGGACAGACAGAATCCTGTAGAGCAGCAAACCAGCAGTCAGTGTTCGATTCCTCCGTTTCTCCAAGACCTCTGTCAGATTTTAATTCAATCAGTGCTCGACATGCTGCTGCTGCATCGAACCTGCTCCGCTGAGCACCTGCTAATGCTAAAGCATGGCTGCTAATGCTAAAGCACCTGCTAATGCTAAAGCATGGCTGCTAATGCTAAAGCATGGCTGCTAATGCTAAAGCATGGCTGCTAATTAGGGTCACAGATATCTTATAGAACACTAGATGCCTCGTCACCGCTGCTGGCCAATGAAGTCGGACCAGCTGGAGCTAACTTTACGAGCGGTAAACGAAGTGAAACCAGCGCTGCCTCCAGCTGGAGTGATATGAAGGGAGAGAAAATAGTGCCAAGCGTTTACGAGGTCTGACTTTTTCGTGATGAACGGTTTTGTGATGCAAATATATCACTCATTCGAACACATATTGGTTTTAGAAGAAAAACGCTTTATTTTGGTGACCCCAGCACACTTGCCGGACTACTTCCGTCTGGACCAAAATGGGACAGGGTCTCCGCTCACTGGACGCTGCCAGGGGTCAGGGGTCAGTCTGTGTGAATGTACAACACTGCTGACGGGGATGCCATACAGATTCATGTCAAAAAATCCCGAACTCTCCCTTTAATGTTAATTCTTTGCCCTGTTCCCCGAACAGACGCAGTTGCTGCTGTCTGCTCATAACAGGCCTCCCTTGTTAATGAGCCCTGAGCTTTCAGTGTGTTTGGTTTTTCCAGGTTCTCCGACCTGTTGACTCCAAATCGCTTGTGAATCACATTACTACAGTCACTCAGACTTGCCGTTTTTTTTTTTTAGCTTTTGGTATTTCAAATCATTTGTATCAATATTTTTTATAAAAATACCGTATTTTAGCTCAATAACTCCCAGGTTATTTGATCTACTGAATCCAAATCACTTGGGAATCACATTACTACACTGTCTGGTTCAGACACACCTCTTTGTTTGCTCTGGCAATGTTCCTAATGACTTTTTATTAATATTTACATGAAAAAGGTTTTTCTCAATGGCTTGCAGGTTATTTGACCTATTTACTCCAAATCACCTGTGAATCCCGTTACTGTAGTGTCTCTTTCAAACACAGATCCTCGTTTTAGCTTTAAATATTGCAAAAATGTTATATTAAAGCTATAGTGCGTAACTTCGGTAACCCTCTAGCGGAATTCTGCGTTCTTACAACAATAAAGCCGGTGCTTCCATATGACATACGCCCGGGTGTCCCCGGTGTCCCCCCCCCAACCGCTGCCACGGTGATTCGCGTTTCCACAGCGCTGATCACCGTTAGTTTTTTGGTAGAAAGCTGGTGAAAAAAGATGGACTCTTCCGAAAAGGTAATTATTGTTTTTGTTTTTCTTGCCACAGAAACTTCTTACAAACGGGAGACGAGGTGCCAGCTAATTAGTAACTGACAGGTTAGAGGATGAAAAGACCCAGTGGTCGTCAGCGGAAATCATCTGTTGTCCGTTGGTCTTCAGTAGCTGCTTCCTGATGAAAAACCAAGTGTTACACACAAAGTAGGAAAAAACCTTGCCAGTCCCACTAATTATAGAAAGTGTGTCAGTGCTTGTGCTGCAGCATTAACTGTACCGTGATATGGTGTAGAAAACAAGTGTACATTTTTTTCACCGGCAGGACTGGTAAACACACACACACAAGCTATTGAAGAAATCACCAGGACATATACGCACATGAACTCTCTCTCTTTTAGAATGCAAAATAAAAACTCATTCTCGGTCATTTCTTTGGATTATCCGCCATGCCGCTTCCTCGGTCTGCCTGGCTCTGCCTGTTGCTATGAGACGCTCCCGTCCTCCCCCTCCCTTCTTGTTGTGATGTAAAATGCGTAATTTGCGCCGGTCGACATGCAAAGCAAGAATTATATATACTGAAAAATCCCGCGAGATGTTAGAGGAGCCGATCGGCTTAATCTGCATTTTGTCATCTCCACTAGTAGTGGCTTGGCTACAACGGACATTCATAGACATTTAAAAGTTACGCACTACAGCTTTAATATTTGGAGAGAAATGCAGCTCCATATCTCCCAGTTCATTTGACCTGTGGGACCACGGGACGGGTGGTCACCAGTGTTGCCAGATTGGGCGGTTTTCTGCCCAATTGGGCTACTTTTGATTACATCTGGCGGGGGAAAAATGCATTGGGCGGGTATATAATATCTGGGCTGCTTTTGCCAACATCTGGCGGTTTTTTATATTGTGGAAACAGCACAACAAACTGTTATTTTATGGTTTAAAAACAGTACAACTACAAAATTCAGTAAACTTCATTCACTCGTATTATATTCAATTAAAACACATTTATTTGCAGTGAGTTATTTAGTCGCTATCAATGTCACCATAACAACCTAGTTCTACAATAGTACATAGTTCTAAAAGTTCTTCAAATCAAGTTCATGGAAGACGCTGATTCTGCGTACAGGTAAGATGATTTTTATGTTATATTATCTACACCATGAAAACTTCCGTTAATTCCATCCACTGTTTTAATGCATTTACTGACTGTCTTAAAATATCTTTTCACGGCGGCGTTGTGTGCTCTTGATCTATGATCATTCAGCTGTCATACTGCACAGCTGTGGTGCTGTGCGTCTTTCAGCACCACTGGTGTGGAAGGTGACTGTTCATGTAAATCCACGGTCTCCATGTCCGTAGTAATCGTTTTACCGGTGTTCTGGTACGTGTAAACAGCAGGTGGTTGATGTTACTGCTGCTGAGTTAACTTGGGCCTGGCACTGGGATACAGGAGGTGCATTTTTTTCCACATTTTCTGTGACATGCACTGTCTGTAATAATACAACTTGCCATTTGGGCTTAAATCTTTAATACTGTAAATGCATTTAAATCCACGTTTATTAAAATTTTAAATGTTTTGTATTGGGCGGTTTTGTGCAGAAGTGGGCGGGTTTTGGAATGTCATTGGGCGGAAATAGCTCAACCAAATCTGGCAACACTGGTGGTCACCATACTGCTAATACTAAAGCCTGGCTGCTAATGCTAAAGCAGCTGCTGCTCTGCTAAACCAGGTGCTAATGCTAAAGTATGGCTGCTCTAAAAGCAGCTGCTCGGCTGAACCAGGTGTGTTGAAAAAAAACAAACAAACAAAACAAAAACAACTGCTAGCTAAAACTGCTGCTCATGCTAAAAAGCTTCTGCTATGACACAGCTCTGCTGTTCCCAGCCCGCTGCCGCTCCGCTACACCTGCAGCTCCAGCTCTCAGGACTGAGGACGAGTCCCGGCGGAGACGCTCCGTCTTCACTCAGCTCAGTGTGGAACAGAGTGATGTGTTTTAACGTTCACCTTCAGGAACTTCCTGTGGTTTTGAATGAGAAGCTAGAGGGGAGGAGCTGATCTGAGGGTGGAGAAGTTCCAGTCTGTTCTAAAGGTTTAACAACGAAACCAGATCTAAAGAGGGGATCTGGTCACAGCTCCGTGTCTCTGGTGGTGGAGGAGGTGATGGAGGTGGTGGCTGCAGGTTCCAGTTCAGGTCCTGTTATTACTGACACATCTGCTGCAGGAGATAATGACACCACCAGGACCTGGGAACGAACGAGGGGGTTGGGGGTGGAGGGGGGTGGAGGAGGAGGAGCAGGAGGGAGGAGGAGGAGGAGCAGCCAGGCTGCTCTGCTCTGATCTCTGTGTTAACAGAATTTCTCCTCTCAAAGATTAATGATATGAATTTATTCTCAGTTTTAAACTCTCCTTTCTTTCTTTTCTTTTCTGTTTTCCTGGTTTTTCACTGAATGTCTGATCTGATCCAGGACCAGTTCTCCGTTCTCAGAGTTCCATCGTTCAGGTTCTCTGTGTCGCCAACTGACGAACTCTGGAGTTCAGACACTTGAGGAATGTGGCCTAAAGACCGTGATCACCCTGGAACAGCTCTGGTCCTGGACCTGGGGGGGGCTACACCCCATCAGGAGCTACACTGTCAGCCTCCAACAGAGCTCCTGCCCCACCTGCGTCTCCTCAACACTTTATCAGCAAAAATCAGAAGTGTCCTGATGGAAAATTACAAGCTGCCAAGTGTTTGTTTAGTGTGTGTGTGTGTGTGTGTGTGTGTGTGTCCCAACATGCAGTTTCAGCTTACTGACTAGTTTCACTCCTGGAGCTGGAGCTGAAGTGACCCGGAGGTCATTTGAGTGAGTCTGACTGACTGACTGACGGTGCGCCATGTTTCCATGACGACCTACCAAAATGTCCATGACATCATCAGAGCAGCGTGACGCCGTGATGCAAAGCTTCATGTTTCCATGACAACATGTGAAGCTTCATGTTTCTATGACTACGGAGTCTGACAACATTCGGACTGTCATGATTCTACAACTACTCAAAGGAAGCTTTCTTGTTTCCATGACGACAGCAAGTTGAAACACCGTCAGTGTCACTCCAGTCAGAGTGACACGTCTCCCTGACAACCAGACACATGGCACATGGTAACATGGACAGTGTCGCTCGTCCTCGGTGTACCTGGGTGGTTTTGTCGCTGAGGCCTCGGAGCAGGAGGACGATGACGTGGACGGCAGCTCTCCTCACCTCCACCTCCTTCTCCGTCTTTATCAGAGCAGTCAGACACGAGCTGAGCTGCAAACACACACACACACGCACGCACAAACACGCAGACACACACACGTATGGTAATCTGCAGCAGTACGAACATGACGACAGAAAGAGAGAAAATCGTCCTCTCCTGTCCAGCAGTCCAGCATCACGCAGGTTAAAGTCCTGCCTTTAAAATCCACTATTTAGAAGAAAGACTTTGAGGTTCGGAGTTCCTCAGGAATCAATCCTGGGTCCCAAAAAACACAGCAAGCACAAGAGTGGACAAGTGCAGAGTTCACTGTAGCAGCAGTTCTTACATAAACATTTCAGATGTTTAAAATACATATTCATGACAGACTTCTGCCTTTAGCATCTAAAATAATGCGTGGAGTTCCTCTGGGATCAATACTGCCCCCCCCCCCCCCCCCCCCCCCCATTTTTTTTTTTAATTGTCAGAATGACCATAAATTACAGTCGATTAAAGTTAGACTCATTTTAGAAGGCAAAGACAGGATCTCAGACAAGCTTCAAGATCATTAAAGTGTGTCTGTGTTGAGTGAAGACTGAAGGACAGATTCTCAGGATGGTGTGTGGCGGTCAGCAGCTGGGGGTAGGACACACACACACACACACACACACACACACACACACACACACACACACACAGGTTGATGAATCAGCATCCTCCCCCTGCTGCTGACACAACGGCAGCTGGTTTTCCTGAAACAGCCGCCGCTGCAGCCGGATCAGATCACAGCCCACCACCGTCTCTGTACCACAGTAACCACGGTAACCACGCTAACTAGCCAAGACTGGACTCGTAGCTGACTGGCTGATGGATGAGACTGTAAGTGTTGTTTTTCTGTCTTTATGACTGGACTTTGCCAGCTGTGGCTTCTGGTCCAGGATATACAGTAAACAGAGGCCCCCTGCTGTTCCCGTCTGACGCCACCACCGTATATCCTGACTATGAGTCACCCTCCGTGAAGCTGTTCGTCTGTTCGGCGTGACGTTCTGACCTCCTGAGCCAGAGCTCCCAGCGAGTAGTCCATCCTCTGACACAGCTCGCCCAGGTTGGACAGGCTGCTGGCCCGGACGCTAGGGTCCGGGTCCCTGGTCCCTCGCAGGAAGACACCCAGCAGAGGCCGGCCCAGGTGAGGCGTCAGCTCCCCTGCAGCGGCGGCGGGAACAGAGAGGGAAGCTGTCACATCGTCACAGTGAACACACACACTGAGCTCTCAGATCACTGAGCTGCGTCTCGTCACACAGCACAGAGCCGGCGTGGCGAGCCAGCCGGATTGGCGAGCCAGCCGGATTGGTGAGCCAGCCGGTCCGCCTCAGACAACAAGGCAGCATCTTTAGCTCACGCCTCAACGTGAGTGTCACTACTGTCAGAGCAGCAGGCGGCCGGCTCACAGCTGCTGTCTCTTCAGCTGCTCTGGAGACGATCCAGGTCATGAAACTACAGCCTGCATCCTGCTGCCACTGTCCTCTGACCGCAGCGTCAACCGCACCCCTCAGACAGAAAACCGAAAAATCCAAGGAAACAACACCAAGAAATAAATTCAGAAGACTCATTTGATTATATTACAAATGAAGCAGAGTTAATTTTCTGCTTGATTTGTGGAGAAAATGAATATTTGAAAGCTGTGAGGGAATGGTTTAACCAGTAAACTAGCTGAAGATGCTGAAATAAAAATCACGAAAAATGCA
Organism: Salarias fasciatus; assembly: GCF_902148845.1. Classification (NCBI taxonomy): domain Eukaryota; kingdom Metazoa; phylum Chordata; class Actinopteri; order Blenniiformes; family Blenniidae; genus Salarias; species Salarias fasciatus. The sequence continues at coordinate 31,075,738 of NC_043751.1, forward strand.
AAAAAAAAAAAAAAAACTAAAAATGTAAAAATCTCAGATCACTAAACACTAAACAGCTAAAATGTTAAAACAAGTAAAACCAATTGAAACATCTAGGAGTGACTGAAGCTTTAAAGCTGTAAAGAAGAGCAAAAATCCAGATTATAGAGCATCTTCCTCTCACTGAGTGAATCAGTGACTGAAATGACCCTAAGCTGAACTCCAATGATCCAGAACCCCTCTGTGGTCTAGGTGGGGTTAAAGCTCGTGTTTTTCACGTTGCCCCCTGCAGCTCCTTTACGGTTTGTGTGGAAACGCCGCAGAGGCGAACCTGCAGCCGCCCGCTGGTCTGACACAGCGGCTCTCTGAGCGTCTGCAGCCAGAGATCAGACAAGAACCCACGGATTGTTCTGGGCCGGGCTGGCACTCCAACAGAGAGTCCAGACAGCAGGCAGCTGGGAGGAGGACAAGTCACACACACACACACACACACACACACACACACACACACACACACACAGTGAAGGACGCCCTCACCCATGGCCTGGCTCGCCCTCATCAGGACCTCGCCCACTTTCAGCCGGGTCTCCAGCGAGCGCTGCGGGTCGGACGAACGCAGCGACGGGCCCAGCTGGAAGTCCTGCAGGAGGCGATCCAGGATCCTGTCAGGGTACGAGTCCGCCAGAGCAGCCAGACCTGAACACACACAGACACAGACACACACACACACACGGACATGTTTTTACACACTTGGTGGTAAAGCCTGAAACTAAACTCAGCAAAACCGTTTGACACTCAAAGAACTGGTCCAAAATAAATAAAAACAATCAAGGGCAAAACTGTGAGGAAATATTCTGCAACTAATCCAACTTGAGTCCAGAAAACAATGAAAACCCGAAAACTGAAAGTTTTCAGTCCAAACAACCAGAGTGAACTAAACTCAAAGCAAATCAAGCCTGAAGCTGTATGGATGGAATCTGAGTCCAACAGGAAGTGAATCGAACACGTCGGCTGCAGGAATATGCTTCACCTTGAATGGCGGACAGGTAAATGAAGGAGTCTTCATGTTCCAGGTTTTCTAAGAAGAGCTGCGAAAAGAAACAGAAGGCGAGTCAGGACATCAGAAGAAGAGGAGGATGGAGGTCGATGCTGCATTTTAAAGAGACATATCAAAGAGTCACTAAAATCAATGTGTTTGTGCTCGCACAGCAGGGGGTCTCCTTCCTGATTACACAGAATAGTCAATGAGTCTGATCCACAGCAGCTTAACAAGCCCCCCGAGAGCAGCAGCAGCAGCAGAACAGCAGGAACAGTCCAAGACTGAGGCTGAACCGGACTGCAAATACTCCTGAAACTAGACTGAAAGCATCTAAAAAATATTTAAAAACAGAAAAAATCAAACTGGAACCAGGTCAGAACTGCCCTGAAAAATAGAACAAAACTCAAGTACTAAACCTTCCATAAACTAGTCCCAAATCAAGTAAAAACCATCCATAAACTAGTCTCAAATTAAGTAAAAACCATCCATAAACTAGTCTCAAATTAAGTCCAAAACCATCTATAAACTAGTTTCAAATCAAGTCCAAATCCCTCCCTCAACTAGTCTCAAATCAAGTCTATAACCTTCTATTAACTAGTCTCGAATTATATCCAAAACCTTTCATTAACTAGTCTCAGATCCAGCTGAAACGAGTCCTTCCACCAGTCGTTAAACTATTGTGGGACTAGTCAGCGTCAGTTTGGTTGACCGACCCACCATGAGGACCTTGTCCTGGGCCCGGACGGCCTCGGGGTCTTTGACCTGCACCAGGTGTGTGAGGGTCCTGAGGGCGAGCGCCCGGGTGGGCACGTCGGGGTCACAGGCCTCCAGCAGCCAATCAGAAAGCGGCCTGGGCGGCGGCCGGGGCTCCGACCGGAGGGCTGCTTGTGGAGGCGGGTTTGTGGGGCGTGGAGGCGGGGCGGCGGCGGCGGCGGCGGCGGCGAGGTCGTCGGGCCGGTACGCTCCGTGCGTGGCGATGACGGCTCGCAGGTTCGACGCCAGCTCCTGGATGAAGGCATCCGAGTGCCGCTGAGCCAGCGTCTCCAGAGGGGGGAGCAGCCGGGACATGGACGAGTAGTCCTCCGAGCTGAGCTGAGACACGAGGCGTTCAGGGACAACCCGTCAATTCCTGTGTGCTACTGGGCCTCAAAGGAAGCATTCAGGTGCTCAGAAGGTCACCACTCTTTTAAAGAACAGCTCAGTGAACAGTAAACAATAAATAAATCCAAAAATAAAGTACAAATAAAAAAACAAAAGGTCTCAAATCAATCAATAAGAACCAAATTCTGAGCTGCAGGACAAATTGGACAGAATTAAAACAGAGGGCGGAGTACCTGAGGGCCCGACAGCAGCGTGGCCGCCAGGCCCATCGCCATGCTCAGCGTCTGGCTCTCCACGGGGTTCTCAACACCTGGTCCGGGGCCCCGGTTCAGGCCGACACAAGCTCTCTGGAGCAGGGACACCATGAAATCCACCACCTGCAGGACGACGGTACGAGACGGCCAGAGAACATCTGAGATGTCAGCAGTGAAGCTAGGCTAGGCTAAGCTAAAAGTTGCACAAAATGAGCTAAGCTAGGTCAAGCTCAGCTGAGTTAAGATGAGCTAAACTCAATCTGTGTTAGCCTGTTAGCAGTAGACTGCTAGCCCCTCCTCCTCACCTGCGAGGCTCTCCTCAGCAGCTGGCTGTTAGCATTAGCCTGTTAGCATTAGACTGCTAGCCCCTCCTCCTCACCTGCGAGGCTCTCCTCAGCAGCTGGCTGTTAGCATTGGCCTGTTAGCATTAGCCTGCTAGCCCCTCCCCCTCACCTGCGAGGTGCTCCTCAGCAGCTGGCTGTTAGCATTAGCCTGTTAGCATTAGCCTGCTAGCCCCTCCTCCTCACCTGCGAGGCTCTCCTCAGCAGCTGGCTGTTAGCATTAGCCTGTTAGCATTAGCCCGCTAGCCCCTCCTCCTCACCTGCGAGGCTCTCCTCACCAGCTGGCTGTTAGCATTAGCCTGTTAGCATTAGCCTGCTAGCCCCTCCCCCTCACCTGCGAGGTGCTCCTCAGCAGCTGGCTGTGCTCCAGACTCTCCACCATCACAGCCAGCACCTGCAGCAGCGCTAACCTCTGACCCCTCCTCTCAGCTCCGCCCTGCAGACGATGCTCCAGCTGCAGCAGTGTCATGGCCGACACGACCGGCTCCTCCTCCTCCTCCTCCTCCTCCTCCTCCCCCCCCTCCACCCAGCTGGTCAGCTCCTGCAGGAGGTGCAGAGGAAACATCGACACAAAGTGGAATTGAGTAAAATAGACGAGAGCAGAGTAAAGTAGAAAGCAGAGCACGGGAGAGCAGAGCAGCACAGAGTAGAGTAGAGTAGAGCTGAGTAGAGCTGAGTAGAGCTGAGTAGAGCTGAGTAGAGAGCTGCACCTGCAGCAGGAGCAGGAAGAAGTCTGCAGGCAGCTGGTTTCCCTTCAGTTCAGCCAGCAGCTGCATCAGAGCCTGGAGGCTCCACTGCTGCTCTGAGAGACGCTCAAACAGCTGCTCGTCCTCGTCCTCGTCCTCGTCCCTGGGGGGGGACACACACACACAGCAGGGTCTGACACACAGCAGAGTCTCTCACACACGCACAGCAGCGTCTCACACACACACACCTGCAGCTGTGGGTGCGGCTCAGCCGGGCTCCTCCCTCGCTGCCCGGGCTGAAGCGGAAGCCCTCGGCCACGCCCACCGGCGCCTCCTGCAGGCCCGCCAGGCGCCGCAGGGCGGAGCGGGCGGCGGCGGGCTCGGCGTGGCTCAGGTACCACAGCAGCACCTCCTGACAGGGGGCGCTGTGGCGCGCACGCACACACACACACACACACACACACACACACCATCAGTGGCAGCGTCAGGGACTGTGGTTCAGCTGAACATCCAGATTTCAGACTGAGTTCAGGGGAGTCAGCTGTTTGATTCCAGTCTCTCCTGTTCTCCTCTCACACTGAGCTGCAGTGGCGCCACCTGGAGGCCGAACACCTTCATGACAGGGGCTGTCTTCAGGAGAGGAAGGATTCAAAGCACAGAGTGCAGAGGGAATCGAACCTGGAGCCCAGAGAGGGAGTCAGTCTGCGCTTCTCTTACCGGAGGTGTGAGACGTTCTTCTTGGTGAAGCAGAACAGGGTGAAGATGACGGGGAGGACTTCCTCCAGAGCGTCCAGGAGACACGGGGACGGAGTGTTTCCGACCACACACACCTGAGACACACACACACACACACACACACACACACACACACACACACACACTTCAGTTCAGTTCAGTTGAGTTCCACAGTCAGGAGAAAACGACTAAAGTTCCTTTTCTGTTTTCGGTTCTCATCAGGAACGTTTTCTTTTCTGTTTCAATCTGTTCACCTTGTAGACGTCGTCCAAACACTGTGACAGTTCGGCCTCGTCCACCTCTGAGGCCCCGCTGCCTGCGTCTCACACACACACACACACACACACACACACACACACACACACACACACACACACACACACACAGAAACAGTAAAATAACTGGCGGCATTGAACCGTGTGCCCGGTGCTTGTGCAGCTGACCGTCCGCGTTGGTGCAGTGGCGCAGCGCCGCCAGCAGGGGGCGCAGCAGGTACTGCTTGGCGAAGGCGGGCCGCTCCTGGACCACGGACAGCGCCGCCCTGGTGGCCACACGCTGGAACTGCTGCGCCGTCAGCTTGTCTCTGAAGTGAAGCAGGTTCAGGATCTGGGGGGGAAGAAGAGCACCGTCAGGGACGTCCAACGGGCCGCCGTCAGGGACGTCCAACGGGCCACCGTCCGCCGCCATCAGGGACGCCCAACGGGCCGCCCAACGGGCCGCCAAACGGGGCGCCGTCAGGGACGCCGTCTCACCTGAGGACAGAGGAGCTGGAAGTACTGCTCTGCGGAGGCGGCCTGCTGAGGACAGGCCACCAGGATCCGGGCCACGGCGTCACACTTCCTCCAGTCCGACTCGCCCCCTGCAGGACACACCTGGTACTTCAGTTCGGGGCTTTCTTCAGTATCGGTCTGACATTTATATCTTGAAGTTTTCAGAAAATAAAAAAAAACCCAGTAACTTTCGGTTCCAGCTCACAAAATCATCACAGAACTTGTTTTATACCAATATTGATATCGGTCGCTAAGCTAGCTGGTTAGCTAGCTTAGCTTAGCTCAGCTCGGCTCTCAGTGTCGTCTTCAGTCGATATTCCGAAAAAACCTGCTAAAAAAAACTTGAAGTTTCCACACTGCTTCGGCCGGATTGGAGCCTCTTGCAGGCCGGTTTTGAGCCTGCGAGCCTTATGTTTGACACCCCCGCTCTACGGTCGGAGCTCTCACCCGTGCCGCCCTCCAGCACCGCCCGCACCACCGCCTGCACGCCGTCGGGCTTCACCAGCCTCTCCGACAGCAGTCGGCCGCAGAGGCGTCTCAGCCAGGCCGGAGCCGGGGCCCGGAGGGGGCGGGGCCCGGGACCGCCGCCCGCCGTGGGACCGCCCTGACAACAAAACATCCCAGAAGACACGATCAATCAATCTGCTGGTGTCAAATTACATCAGCTGTTCTTCAGAAATGTCAACAGACTTGAATCAATGAATTAATTCAATATTCATGTATTTTTAAGGTTTTTTTTTAAATGTTGTAATCTAGAGTTGACGACAGCATGAAGCTGGTGTCAAATTACTCCAGAAATGTTGTCAAACATGCATCACTGAGCAGATCTTCACGTTTCCAGGTGATTTTACTGAAGGTTTCATTCAGATCATGTTGCTTTTTCAAATAAACTCAAGTCAGTGATGGCAGCTGGAGCTCTGGCTCGCCTCGGTACAAAACGACGGAGTCGAACCGACGGCGACGGAGCCGGGCGGCGCTCCTCCACCCGTCCAGACTCTACCTGCAGCAGCAGCAGCTCCCGCACGACCAGCGGCTGGTAAACTTTATCCAGAAGGTTCTGCAGAGAATCTCGGCAACGACGGCGCTCCTCAGTACTGAGCTGCAGGGAGAGGAGGAGGAAGAGACGGTGAGGAGGAGGAGGAGGAGGAGGAGGAGGAGGAAGAGGAGCAGCAGCTGTCCTCACCGTCCCCCCGTCCCTCGGCGGCTGGTGTCCCAGCTGGCACAGCGCCGCCATCACGTCCCCCAGATGTCTGCTGAACAGGACGGCGGCGAGCGAGGACAGCTGCGACACCTGCAGCAGCGCCTCTGTGGCGACCAGGAGGCGTGGCCCGGCCTGTGGCCCCGCCCCCTCGCCCGCCGGCTCCTCCGGCCGGGCGCCGAGTGGGACACCCACGCCGGGCGCCAGGTGGGGGCGGAGCCCGAGGCGCACGGCGAACTGCAGCGCCGCCGCTAGCGTCTTCTGCTGCGCCGCGCTCAGCACGTCGGGGGGGAGGGGCGGGGCCGAGCCGGCGGGAGGGGGCGGGGCCTCCCGGAAGCTCCGCAGCTCCCGGCTCAGGTGTCGCGTCAAGGCGAGGAGCAGCAGGAGGAGCTCCTGCACAAACCGCCAGGCGCCGTCCTCCTCGCCGCCCTCGCCGTACCAGGGTGCCGCCGCCTTCGCCTCCTCGCGCAGCCGTCGCACCGCCTCCAGCCCGCCGTCGTCACGGAGACGCTCCAGGAGGGCGGCCCTGTTGGCCTCCAGAGCTGCCAGCAGGGGGGACGGCGAGCCGAGAGGAGATGAGCCTGAAGAGAAGACAGGAGAATCAACTGAGGGGAAACGAAGCGATGCAGAGGATTCAGGCTCTGCAGCACACACACACACACACACACACACACACACACACACACACACACACACACACACACAGATATACATACCCATAAGAATACACAAATAGAAAATACACATAGACAGAGAGTACATACATACAAATTCACATACAGGATAAACACACACATTCAAACAAACATACAACACTTAAACTCACACACGCACACGATACATAAACATGCACATACACATAGAGAAAATACATACACACACAGGGAATACATACACACAAACTCATACACAGGATAAACACACTCACACAAACACAGAACACGTACACAACACAAACAGAATACATACACATAGAATACACAAAGAGAGAGAACACACATACACACACAAAAAGAATATTCATACACAAGCACACAGAATACGTCTATACAATACACACACACACACACACACACACACACACAGGAGACATCCCAGCCTTAAACGTGTGTGTTTTGTCTCGAGCTTCCTTCCACCCACCGTCCGGCGGCCTGGTGAGGGTCTGCATCGCAGACAGGATCTCTGAAGTCATATTTTTTACTCCGAAACTCTCATATTTACAGAGAATATTTAGATAAGAGTTTGTTTCTGGAGGGAAACCGGCTCACGTGGCTAAATGCTAAAAACACAGAGAGCTGTGGCGCTTTGACGTGACGTCATGACGTAGATGTGATTCGATAACGAGATTGGCCGACGCTACGTGACGTAAGGCTGCATTCAGGTACATTAAATAAATCGGATTTGGATTCGACGCTTTATAATTAACGTTAAATAAATATTTTTATCAACACGTTTGACTTTATTGACAGGTACACACTTATCAAGATGAACATAGTCAAGCGGTAGCGTTTGAACTCCTGAATATAATGTGTTTTTCTCACTCATGTGTTTTCTTCCCTAAAGCACTTGAAGTATCTGCTGTAACATGGAGGTGAATGAGACAGGCTCCGCCTGGTGGAGACAATCGGTAACTACACAGCAGGTGACCACGTGGGCACTTCGTTTCTTTAAAAATGTCTTCTCCTTGATTCTGCAAATATGTGGATATTTTAATCTTAGCTGAATTACAATAATACAATAAAACAGAATTTAAAAGTTTAAGAATTTATTTTCCTTTTCTTTTTCTGATAATAATGATAAGTATCCCAACCGTCTGTCTGTTCATGCAAATTAACATCTCACCCCCTCTGACTGCACAGAAGCTGTGGTGTTGAATGACACCACCCTGAGCTTTGCTTTATTTTATTTTATTTTATTTTATTTTATTTTATTTTATCCTCCTTTTTATTCCACTCTTCCTTGTTTCACTTTAGAGAACATTTCTGAAAACTTTTTGATATTGTACACCTTTGTAGTCCATTTCCTGGAAAACTGTAGTCCATTCTGAGGGCAATTTTTCATGTAATGGATTCTGGAGACTTGGAGACACTTTCAACCTGTATTCTGGACATTCACAGTGTCTTCTCTCTGCATGTAAACTTCATTTCCTGGACCCTTGATGTCCTTTTCCAAGATGGTTTTTGGACAATTTCTTGCTTTTTCTCCTTCAATTTACACACTTATGATTCATTTCCTTGGCAGCTATTCATACTGAACACACCTTTGGTTCATTTTCTGAACATCTTTTCATATCTTAGACATTTCCACACTCTGATAAGACACAGATAATCAGTCTCCTGGCCGGTTCACGGTCATTTCATTGATGATTTTTCATATTTTGAATGTTGGTTTATAATTTTCTTTATATTATTCCTATTTCACACACTTACAGTTGAAGGTTTTTCATATTTTGAGGACGTTTTTAGTCCATTAACTGATTGTTTTCCATGTTTTGGACATTTCTCGCCCATCCTCCTGGTTGGTTTGACACCTTACACACTGGCAGCTCATTTCCTCCTGACCGGAGACACTTTTGGTGAATTTCCTGAGCGTTTTGCCGGACCGGGCTGCTCTCCATGTGACACCTTGTTGACAGTCTGTCTGAGAAAGTTTGTGCGTGGCCTCTGTGAAGGTTTCCCTGTCTGCGATAAGCCGCCGTTGTTTGGTCGTCCGGGGGGGATAAGGTGTGTTTTGTCTGAGCGCCGCCGCCAGCTGCAGCCTTGACGGTCGGACTCCCGAGTCCCTGAAGAGCCTGGCGGTGTGGAGCTCGGCTTCCCGTCTGACCCTGTGAGGCGTAAACACGCCTGGTTCGCTTCTCAGGCTCCTGATGATGAAACCTTCAGCGGAGCTCCTGTTTGGTCTGCCGGGGTTTGTTGAAGAGATCTTCTCACGACAGGAGTCGTCTCTGCTCCTCTGACCTCCGCCTGACACACTCTGTCCTGAAAGTCTGTCAGAAACTCTCTCCGACACCAAATCCCTCCTGGAAAAACAATTTTCCTCAATATGGAATATTTTGTTTTCAAATGACACACAGACCCTCGTGTGAACCACCAGAACACCGAGGAACATTCATCATGGCTCTGGCCTTTTTCTGTTCAAGAATATTGCTTTTATACTCAAAACACAAATACACCTTCAGATATATTTGATTTTTTTACACAGTACATCGCAAATAACACAAACATGCACAATTATTTTTGCTATTGTGTTACTTGTCTTAATTCACTCCATATTTTACACTTGTGCCTTATAAATCTTTTTTTTCCCCCCCCAATGCTTGCAGCACCAAAACCAATTTCTTGTGTAGTTTACTGTACTTGGCAATAAACTTGTTTGACTGTGAAAATTGACTGTCTACAGTTCGTGTAAGTTCACCCTGTCAATGTTTTCAATTTGTTGTGGTTGCTGTAATGTTGTGCCTTTTTTTTGTAGGACCATGTTAGTTCCAGTTCCCGACCTCCTCGTCTTTCAGTTCTGCCAAAGAGAAAGGACAATACTGCAAAAGCTGAGCAGGAATCCGTTTCCCAAAAACCTGGAACAAACCTTATTTTAGAATCCTCCAGTCCACAGGCCGTCCTGGACTCACCGAGGACTGCACTGATGCTCTGGTCATTGCAGATTTCTGACCTGTTCTCATTTTGGATGCAAGAGTTCCTGCTCTAGTCTGGCTGCTGTCTTCATGCCCGGCCTCCCTCACGGTCAGACCGCGGTCAACCACAGTGACCTGGATCGCATCACGTTCCTTCACCTTCCTCAAACAGAATTGTCTGTCGTGTTTTGAAAAAACTGTTTCAGAACTGCAAACTGAGTGTAAAGCAGGAACTGTGGTTCAAGGCGTCAAATTGGTTACATGTTGTGGTCATTCTGTGTCAAGTACCAGTAAATGTGTGTAAACAACGCAGAGAAACTAAATTAGAGTGAAGATGCTCTATAATCTGGATGTTAGAAAACGCATTGAGAAAGTAGCCGATAAAAGATGTAGATGATTGCTGGAGAAGTCAAGCTAGGAGCTGCCGAGGCCCTGATGCTAATCCGAGCATCTGGGTGAGACCAGCTGGAACTCACTGTGTGGAGAACCGAGTCGCTTCAGGATAAACTAGGAGTCCCTCGTCCTGCTGCTGCTCTGTATTTCAGACAGTAGCTTCACATCATGCTAATGCTAACAAGACAGCAGCTTCACATGATGCTAATGCTAACAGTGGACTCAGTTACTAATGCTAACAAGACGGCAGCTTCACAACATTTCTGAAACACCTTCAGCTTGAATCCTTGAAATGTTGGTAACAGCAGCACCTCGAGAGACGTTTAGAAGCTTTTATTTGTAGATATGAAGAAGGGCCCCATGAAGCCCGGCAGCCCCATGAAGTCCAAGGGCCCCATGAAGCCCAGACTCAGGATTTACCGGGACCCTTGGGTCCCCCTTTGATGGCCGACTTGCTGTGGTAGTCGTAGGGTTGCTCCAGGGACGTGGTCGGGGTGTAGCGGGTCTGGGAGAACACCGCCCGGCCCCGCTGGTACCGAGACCTGGAGTTGAAGGAGTAGACCGGATCCAGGTCTGCGGTGTCCGTAAAGAACTCCCCGTCGTCCGGGTGGCCCACCAGAACCTTCCCCACCTGCTGCCCCTCGGTGCTCGACCCCTGGGCGTAGCGGTAGGGACCGCCTCCGTCGTACGAGTCCCCGGCGTAGATGATCGAAGACCTGCCGAGTCCCGAGGGCTGATCCGAGGCGGGTTTGGACAGACTAGACCCCGGGGAGCCGCCCGGGTCAGAAGTCCCTCCTGAATTCCTGAACCAGTAGTCCCACATGGGGTTGGAACCGGAGTCCCCAGAGCCTTGATCTGCGGCGACGAGGCAGGTTACACCCCGGGATTTGAGTTTTCAGGTAAGGTGGCGTGAAGACGGCGAGACTCACGTTTCTGGAGAAGAGGACTGGAGGAGACGGGTCCGAGCAGCAGACAGACGATCCACCACAGACTGAGGAGGAGAACCAAGTCATCAGGGCTTCAGGCCTCCTTCAGGCATAACAGTCACCTGCCTGCACTTCATGAGACCAGTTACCTCATTCTGGCACCGGCGAGTAGATCAGACTCAAGTAATCCCTGAGGGACGAACCCAGATAGCAGAGTGAGACGAGGCACAGACACACATCCGGCACTCCGACAGACGCTTTACCTGCTAAACACTGCCGTTCGGGAGCTTCTCAGCGGGCCGCCGCCTCCGCCGCTGCAGCTCTTATCGGCTCTGAGGGAGCTGATTGGTGAGTGGAGGCAGGTGCAGCCGGAGCACACCTGCGCCGTCGCCCGGCCTCCGTCAGCTCACAGCTTTCATTTGAAGATTTCAGCCAGCCTTCTCCAATTCCGCACTGCCTTTTAACTTTCACGTTCACGGATGACGTGTTTGAGTCCAAAACGCAAGGAGCGTCCGGCGTCCAGACTGTGAAGACAGACGATGCCGATGACTCTTCCGCCTCATCACCTTCTTCCAAAACGCCACTTTACCCAGAGTTTTCTTGGAGTGGTTTGTCGCTTCGTTCACATGTAAACCAGAAGCCCTTTGAAACGAGGCCGTTTCAAGATCTTTATCCCCGTTTAAAACGCCGTCATCGGCGAACAGGGAGAACTCTCCTCACATCCAGACTATGGCTGTGTTCGAAACCGCATACTGCCTACTACATCCTGCTATACTCATACTACCCATACTGCATCCTGCATACTCAGTCCATCAGACAGTATGCAAAGCGTTTACACTACAGCATACTACATAATAACCCACAATGCATTGCACTCCTCCCCGAGCTGAAATCGACCTGCTAAAGCTCATTTAACTTTAGCTCTAAAATCTTCAAATGTAGAACTTCATGGAGATTGCATTTTAAATTAGCCGACAAAGTGGTCGTTTAGAGCCTGAGTTTGTCGTTTATTTGTCCAAATACCAACCGTTTTTTATTTTGTTCGGACGAATTTAGCGAAATGTAAGCCAGCCGCAGTGAGCGGCTCCAGCACGGAGGAGTCAGAGAAGCAGAGAAGCAGAACACACACGAACCCCGACCGCCACGGGGGGCCCTTCTCGCCCGGGAACTTCTCGCATACTCAAAATCGCATTCTGCCAGTGTAAACGCACTGCATACTCAATAAGTTAGTATGAGTAGTAGGTAAGTATGCGGTTTCGAACACAGCCTATATGGTGAAGACAGACAGTTTAAAGGAGCTGCCATGTTTTTTATACACTGCACTGTTTACATGAACGCAGCACCAACTAGTGGTTGGAAATGCAAACTGCAGCACGCTGATATTCATCAAAATGCCTGAAACTGAGACTTATCTGGAAAAGAAAAGCAAAACGACATTCTCTGCACATGATTCCAGTGGAATTAGGACTTTACTGTGCCAGTAATCTCAGAGTAATCTCAGTTCAGGATGTTTTTTTATCATTTCAACTATCAGTCCAGCTGAGGAGATGTTTTTCACTTCAGGTCAGAGTTTCTCTCAGACCGCTCAGACGGTCAAAAACCTGAGACATGAAGGGTCACATTTCAACAGGAGGAGGTGAAATCTCTCGTCCAGCTCTGACGCCACGTTTCGAACAGCCACCTCAACCTCCTCCACCCTGTAAACTGCTTCAAGCCTCTACCCAGTCCTTCTTCTTTATTTAAAATCGACTTCGAGCTCAGTAAGTTCAGATAGAAAGCTTTCATGGCGACACGGAGAGACGAGATAAGGCAGGACTGAGATCTGACTCTGCGACCTTGAAGGGTTCCAGCTGAAGGACGTGAAGACCTGCAGGAATGAAGCAGACTCAGTCAGGCGACACACACTGAAACGCTGCGTTTCAGACATTATTGATCACTTCTCATCCTTGACATTGCAATAACATTAAATTTAAAGTATATTTTGGGACATTAAATGTTTAAAGGTCACAGCTTTGGGCACAGTGATGACCTAAAATCCGGCGAGTCAGCATTTCACAGCACACTGAGATGGGCAGGAAGTGGGCGTGTTCACGAGCGGGCCTTCCCAACATGGCCGCCGAGGCCGGATTTTACCCCGCACCTCTCACATCTTCATGTACAAATCTTTTTTTTTTAACCATTGTCTTCATTTGTAAGATAACAATTCACCTAATAAACCCCTCAAAAAATCTGAAATACATAATAGACACACTCACCACAAATTTAAAATGTGAATAAATAACAATAATGGAAATAAATCATAAAAACAACAATCGACATCAAACAGTGTAAAAACAAAAACTCCACATATGAGCTACATTTGCATTTTATACAAAAACTTACAAAGTAAGATGTACTCAAGGATTCTATACAGTTTTCATTATATTGAAGGTCGGTTTTTGTTGTAGCGCCCCCTGGGGGCCACTGTGTCCTCAGCGTTTGATGATCAATCCATCAAAAATCTAATCAAATGATAATTTAGAGCATTTAGACATGAAATTTGTTGGAAAGTTCTGAAAATCAGACTCATTTTAGAACAATTATCTTTAAAATATCCTTAGATGGGAAACGACTTCATACTTTCTCCAAATAGAGTAATAAACTGGCTTCACAGATCATGTTAGTACGGTGGCCCAGAACGGTCATAAAACACCAGAAAATTCATCAACAAAACCCGCAAATGCCACAAAACTATAACAAAAAGTCCCAGCACAATAAAAGCCCCAACAGAAACAGAGATCAGACTTTGTTTCCAGGGGACAATATTTTATGACGGACTAGTTTGATACGGGAGAGTTAAATAAAATAGCAGTAAAACTTTGCCGGTGGATGATTGTGATTAATGTGTTTCCAGAAATCAATACTCCTCTTCGTTGTGAAATATACCAAACGTTATGTTCGTGCTCTGCTGTCAATTGTTTGGTTCCGTCAGAAAATATTGTCCCCCAGACCGGAACCAAAGTCTGTTATCTCAACCAGACAATTGTCCAGTCAGAATTTAATGAATTGTGAGTAAACTGAAGTGAATTGAACTGAAATATTTTATTGTCACCGTTACAAAGACAGTGAAAGGAAAACATTGTTCATTTAAAAAATAATATTGTGTATACTGTTGTTGTGCTGTTATATTTGCCGAGCCTTGCAAACCAGACCCCCCCCCCCCCCCCCCCCCACACACACACACACACACACACACACACACACACACACACACACACATACACACATCTGGATTGTTTTCAATTTCTTTTTTTGCGAATTCCGGTGGCAAACCTGGAAGTGACGCCATCACTGCACGTAGCTTCTTCCGAAACAGGAGATGAACATTAACCACAGTCTGAAAGCTGAAATAAGTAAAGTTAGAGCCAAAATACCAAGAATTACAACAATCAAGCAAAAGTCAGAGTCTGCGCCTGGTGAGGTTCTAACAGGAAAGGATATTTCTGCGTGACTTGTATTTCAAAATCTATATCTATGTGTATCTATCTATATATCTCATCACTTTTTTAATCTGAAGTTTGAATTTGTGGCTCTCTCAGGAGTCGAAGTTGCAGATTCAGATTCCTGCTGTGCAGCAACATTTCTCAGCCTGGGGTCCGAACATCAAGTTCCTCTGGAGACAAGGCGGCAGCCAATGAGAGGAGAGAGTTCAGCTCGTCTTTCAGACAATGTTTCAGGTGAAAAAAACGTCCCTTTAGAGTTTTTGTTTCAGAAGTTTCACGTGCGCACTGAAATGTTTTAAAAACGATGTCCGTCTCCATGGAAACGGCAGACATGCTGAAAACGATGACTGTTCCCACTGAAATGAGTGGAAATGTCTCTGCTGTGTACAGGAAGGAACCTGGAATAATCAGCTGAGCCTGTGGCCCCGCCCCTTGTCATCTGGACCCGCCCACTGCTCACCCCCACATGCACCAACATCCAGAAGCAGGAGTCCTTCTTTATAATCTAGAAACATGTCTTACAATCTTTGACCTGTACTGATAAAAGCAGAAAAGCCTCCGTTCAGGGACCCCAAAGTGATTTATTGCTTTCCCTCACTGGGGTCCCAGACCTTAGATTGACCAGCTCACTCTTCTTCTACATTTTTGTGTGTATATAAAACAGGGTTCTCATCTTCAGCAAACAGGAAGTGAAATGAGGGCATGACCAAATATGGTGGTGTGTCTGGTGAAGAGATGGATGAATGGATGAAGTGATGAATGGATGAAGAGGATTCAGACACACACACTTCACAGATTCATGAAGTGTGTGTTTGCTCCTTCGCTTCCTGTTGGAACGTGAAGGAGATGTCAGCGGCAGACGTCTCCGTCTCCGAGGACACGTCCGTCTTTATCTGCAGGAGCCGGTTCGACTCCCACTCAGCACATCTGCAAACAGCTGCTTCACAGGACGCCAGTCTGCTGCTCTGGAACCAAACCGTCTCACTTTTTTGTATTTATTGTTTCTATGTCTTGAAAAAAATAAAGAAAAAACAATACAAAAAACAGATTTCATTTAAAGAGACTTCCTGGTTAAAGGAAAAACGGTTAAATAAGTGGGAATGTATTTGTTGCAAAGCCAAGAAAAAAATCAATGAATGAATAAATCAAAATGGGATAAATAAGTTAATAAATTAATTAGTTGATCGAAAATGTTTGTTTTTTTTAATGTAACCGATACATAAATAAACCCCATCAAATAAAATAATAAGTACTAAAGTGCAAAAATCGATACACAATAATTATTAGAATAAATTAATTAAATTGGAAAACTTTTTTATGGATGTGACAGAATATAGATATTTAACAAAATATATAAAAAATAATTGATAAAATAAAAATAAAGTAAAATAAATTAAATAAAACAAGGCAACTTGAAATAAAATAAAATAAAAAATGTAAATACAAATATACATAAATATAATAAGAAAAAAAATATATAAATAAAAGAAAAAATAAAATATGTAAAGGTGAGTTGAATCCAGCGGGTGAACGCTGCAGCAGCTGTTTGCACTGAGCAATCAGCCGCTCTGGAGCCGCTCTGGAGCCGCCGTGGGGGGGGCGGGAGGGGGCGGGAGGGTATAAAGGCCCGCCCGGAGGCGGCGGGCAGCACAGAGGAGCTTCTGCCCGGGACGGTTTCGCCTCCTCCAGAGGTAAGGAGGCGTGATGCACTGCGCACAGGCTGCTGGGTTCTGCTTCCACTGACCTGATGTTGGTGTGTGTTGGTGTGTGTGTGTGTGTGTGTGTGTGTGTTCCTGCTCCTCAGGGTCATCGTGAAGATCACATTTAGATTTACCCACAAAAACACACAATGAGGTGAGTGCAGGCCTGTTCTCGGACCGGTGTCTCCCGGCTCTGGAGGGTTACTGATCAGCTGTGCAGGTTTTGCTGAACCAGCCGGGTTCGACTCGAGGGTTTCTGGGTAATAAAGTAGCTGTGAGCGTGCCGCCGGTCTGGATCTGATGCGGGTCTCCTGTCTGCAGTTTCCTGGTCCTGCTCCTTTGCCTCCTGATCGGCTCGATCTCCTGCTACCCCACCAAGAGACGTAAGTCCCCGTCCTCCGTGACCCCGTCATGACGACCCCGCCCTGACCCTCCTCCCCCCGCAGAGGTCGGAGATCAGGACTGGCACTACTACTCCCCGCCGGGCGGAGACCCCTACGGCAGCGACAGCAGCGTCTACGTGCCCCCCCAGACCCAGGTGCAGTTCCCCCAGGGCGGCGGCGGCGGCGGCAGCCAGCAGGACGTGATCGTCGGCCAGCCGGACGACGGCCAGTTCTGGACCGACGTGTCCGACCTGGAGCCCGTCTACGCCTTCGACTCGCGCGCCCGCTACCAGCGGGGCCGGGTGGTGTTCGCCCAGACCCGCTACACCCCCACGGAGTACGGCTACCCGGACGGACACTACTTCCACCACGATGGCACCAAGGGGGGGCACAAGGCCTGAGGGCCGCTCCGGTGGGTGTGGCCGGGCTGGACCGGGTCCCCGGGTCTCCGGGTCTCTGACTGCTGTCTGTCTTCCAGGTCCTGATCCAGATGTTTGAGGCCTGCTGGAACCGTCAACCTGCCAATAAAATATCTTTAATACAAACTTGTGACTCGACTGCTTCTTTCACGGAGTCTGGAACCGAGTCCGGTCCAGAGTTTCTACATGTTCACATCTGAGAACAGCGTTAAAATTAACCTGCTTGATTTTCCTTCTATTGGACAGAAACCATAGACAGTAAATACAGTGATGAAGCTTCCTCGCCCACAGCGTTCCTGAATCCCGTTCTGAAGATTCCAGCAGGGCGTCGCCATATTGAACGTTTGAAACCAGATGTAATGTGATTGGTCCAGCCTGTCACATGACCGCATCACGGGGACAGAGGAGGCGCTGTGATAGGCCGATTTATGCAAAACTTTAACTCGTAATTTAAAATCAACAGATGATTTATGTGAAAATCAGTCTGGTGAAGAAGAGACGGAGACCAGAACCTGGTCGGGAACCGGGCGCTACACGTTATTTACACTCTGAAAATCGGCATTTTTGAATGTTCCAATGAGACCCAGGCTCTTTTTTTAAACCAGCATCATCGCCCCCTGCTGGCATTCCCCGGAATTGCAGCTTTTTAGCACTTCAGCATTATCTTCATGTTTTCTGAGCGGAGAAACACATCTGAGACCAAACATTGCTTCACATGTTGCCCTTGGACTATTTATCAGTGTCGTTCTGGTAGGTTTGGATTAAATATCTGCCTTGATTAAAACTGATCCAGAAGTTTGCTGCTTTTATCTGATCGGACTTATTTGTTCCAGACATGTAGATAAAAAAGGGCTCGTCTGACACTGATAAACCCCTAACTGTAAGACATTCACACATGGATCAGGACATGCAGAAAACATCCAGTTCAGCTCATCTGAAGAGGGTTTTGAAGAATTATTTAATCTAATCTTCAGTATTCAAATTTAATTG
Organism: Salarias fasciatus; assembly: GCF_902148845.1. Lineage (NCBI taxonomy): Eukaryota > Metazoa > Chordata > Actinopteri > Blenniiformes > Blenniidae > Salarias > Salarias fasciatus. Next base: position 31,093,762 of record NC_043751.1, read on the forward strand.
TACTCCTCCCTGAATCATATGTAGTTTAACATTCATGTTAAACTAGTCATGAAATAGTCATGAAATTCAGTTTATTGATCTTAAAATTAAGATCAATCAAGCAGTTAAATATCTACTATATCCAAACCTTTAACATTGACAAAAACGTTTGCTAGAACACCTAATGAGAATAAAACATATAACTGTTGACAGAACTGAAATGCAGCCACTGCTGGATCCAGTTCCAGGTCCAGTTCCAGGACCGTCTCCTCCCTGTTCGAGAGTTTTATTCAAAGCGTCTATCCTGCTGCACATGAAAGACTCACAGTGGAAATGAGATGTTGTGCAGACACAGATCACTTGGAATAAAAGAGAATATATATCAGCCAAGTAGAATGAAATATAGAGAAGACAATATCGACAGAGAGGCAAGATTTTAAAATAGAGGTGAGAAAACAGCAATGTGCTGAATGTATTTACACAACACAATATCCCTGAAATCAAGAAATATGTCATTAAATATTGACTTAAACGAGTCATTCATGCTTTCAGAGTGGAATTAAACAGTGAATTGGGAGAAGGTGTTGCAGCTCTGGAGGGTTTTTTTTCACAGGGGTGTTCAACCTGTGGCTCTGGAGCCACATGTGGCTCTTCAGTCCCTCTGTAGTGGCTCCATGAAGCCTTCACCACATGAAACCTGAGTAAACATTTAACATATTTTGATATTATTTTATGATTCGTCACTTTTGTTTCAAAAGGGACTCAAAAAGGTTCAAGTAAAACTGGGAAAAATAGCAAAACCACAAGAAATGGGGAAAACAAATAATAAAACAGCTTAAAAAAACAGAAATGTCTCCAATTTCTAACAAAAGAAAATGAAATATGGCAGAAAAAAGGCGAACAAGACTGTTTAAAGAGAGGTAAAATGGCTAAAATTTCAAAATTGTCAACAAAAAAAGCGTGAAAAGAACAAAACTATTAAAATCAAGAACAAAAACTGGTTCGATATAATGAAATGCTCTCAGTTCTGAACTGTAGTTAAAACTTCATGAATGTTTCAGAAGATCTAGATTCTGTCTGAAGCTTCCTGAGCTGCATTCGCCTCATTTTAAAGCTTAAATGTTCTTTATGGCTCCAGAACTACTGGACTTGTGGAAAGTCAGTAAAATGGTTCTTTTGGTCATGAAGGCTGCAGAACCCTGGTCTATCAGGACCTGCTGTCTGTCTGGACTCCGTCTCTTCTGGACGTTCTGCAGCAGTAGCAGTGGAGGTGGAACACAACACGGAACGTCTCCATCACTTCCCCTGTGACCTCCAGCATGACCCCCAGCTGCTGCCGGCTGTGGACTGATCATTATCAGCCTCTACACACGGTAACTCTGGCACGGTCGGAAAGCTGCGGGTTCAACTCCCCAAGTCGGGTGTTTTTACACTCACATTCCATCATCTGACTGTACTGAGAAAGTATGAATATTTCACATCAAACTGTTATTCTCATATAATCAATTAATCAAAAGCCGCGCATCTGAGGTTTTTTGGGAGTTTTACCTCTGGATTTGTGTGATTTGAGTTTGTCTTCACGACTGTAATCCGGAGTAACTGAAGTAACTGAAGTAACTTCCACTCAGAAACACTGAAAAAAAACTGAAGCAGGTTTTTAAACGAGCTCCTGGTCGTTTGGCGCCCCCTGCTGGCTGCAGCCGCACACTGTTCCTGCAGTTTCAAGCAGTTAAGTTTTATTTTCAGTAAATTTCTTTTCCATTCCCCCTTTAATTAAACCATTCCATCTGAAAAAAGTTGTCATTCTCTGTACGAGCTCATTTTATGTGGATATTTACTTCACTTTATTCCTGTTTCTGCATTATTCATGTGTTTACATCATGAATGAATTACTGGAAGCAAACCGTGAAGCAGAAATCATATTCTATGCGTTTAGGAAATAAAATAATGCTGAAATTGTAAGTTCAAGTTTGGTCAGGTTTATTTACAAAGACATTTGACTCATCCAGCTTTAGCATGGAACAGTGGGAAGTGTTTGATTACGTCAGATTAACAGGTTGAAGGTCACCTGGACCCCTGTGACCCGGATCAGTCTCTGGTTTTACAGATTTGAAATGCAGTACAGCTCCCTGTTTTTTTCTGGTCTACAGCCTGTAACAGGTTTTCATCAGTAATGAAGACCAAAACCAGAGCATCCCAACCTTGAGGGGGCGAGACCAAGGCAAGACCAAGACCATAAAGGGCAGAGACCAAGGTAAGACCAAGATCAAAGCATTCCAAGACCAAAAGACTTTGAAGGGGCGAGACGAGTCAAGACCAAGATCAGAGTATCCAAGAACAACGCCTTAAGGGGTTAAGACCAAGGTAAGACCAAGACCCGAGAATCCCAAGATTTAAGACATAACGACCAAGGCATAATAAAGACGAGTCAAGACCAAGACCTGAGTATCCATCACCTTAAGGGGTCATGACCGAGTTAAGACCAAACTAGAGCATCCCAAGAAGAAGAACTTAACAGACCAAGACCAGAGCATTTTTAATTTCAAGACTTCAGGCTGCAAGATCAAGACCTTAAGGGGCTGAGACCAAGCTAAGACCAAAACCAGAGAATCCCAAGACTAAGGCAAAATACAGATGTTAAGGGGGTAAGACCACACCTAAACCAAGACCAGAGCACCTGAAGATCAGGACCTTTAGGCTGAGGCCGAGTCAAGACTGAGATCCTGAACATGTGGTCTCAGAAGACCAGTCTCTGGTGCCATAACACTGCTGTGCATTACACCGGGCGGACATTTGTTTTCGTGTGGTTCATCTTGGTTTTACCTCAGTTCTCATTCTTTCAGGTCAGAGGAGAATTTTTAACATTAGATTTTAATTCAACTCTTCTTTCTTGACATTTCAAATGTTCTAAAAATTAAGACTGGTTGATCGATTAATTGGCTGTTGATGGATTATTTGACCCAGATTCAATTTCCTGCGGGTAGCGGAAGTGAAGGCGGGTCTGCGGGTCTACCGTTCCCGCCTCTGGAGCTTCCACGGCGGCTCCTCGGAGCAGCCGGACCCGCCTCAGCTGCAGCCTGACGCGGCTTCTGTCACAAACGTGACACCGCTCTTCTCCTCCGCTCAAGCATGCGCCAATCACTGCGCCCCGGTTTTATAATTCACGCGCACACGTTTAGCGCTCCACCAATCAGCGGACAGGGCCGCCGTTCTGACCACGCCCACAGAGCCCCGGCCCCGCCCCCCAAGCGTCGCTCCGGCGTTGACAGCGGTACAAAGTTTGGATACAGTCGGCGCCGCACGTCGCCCGCTTGACGCGCTCTCTTCTCGGGGTGTGTTTTCGACTCTTCCCGGTGGATTTACCGTTTGGGATGGACTAAGGAGCCGCCATGGTTGTGAATTCGGTGCACTGGTTCCGTAAATGCCTGCGGCTGCACGATAATCCGGCGCTGCAGGAGGCCCTGAATGGAGCGGACACGGTGCGCTGTGTTTATATCCTGGATCCCTGGTTCGCAGGAGCCGCGAACGTGGGAATCAACCGATGGAGGTTCGTCGTTTCTCCCTCGCTGGCTCGTTTAACTTCATTTGAAACGTAGATAAGCAAGTTAAAACGCCCTTAGCTCGACATAAATGTGTTTTTTGTGTCTTGTAAATGCGCAGCTCTTGGGAGTTTTGGCGAGGGCCTCCGCTGTAGCACAGGTTGCTAGCGCTAGCTTAAAACGGAGTGATTCCCATACCAGCGTCCGCAGACGAAACGCAACATTCTCAAGTTTCCACGATTCATCAACATATTAGAACGATTTTCAAAGGATGCAGCACATATATGCGAAACATAACTTCCAGCTGAATTATCCGGCATGTGTTTAATTTGTCAAATCTCTGTTTTCAGTATGTGGAACTAAGAAAGATTTGTTGCATCGCTGAACAAACGCGTACTGGTTTCTTATTTTAACAAATCTTCAAAAACCTGTTTATTTAGATGAAAACTGCCTATATTACTCCAACAGAAACAGGCCAAAGACAAAACCGGCTCACGTCTAAATTGTCACTTCATCGTTTTAACTGTAAAAGTTAAAACCTAAGTCAATGCCAAACTCAATTAGGGAAACGTTTAATTCATGTAATATTATAACGGCAGGGAAATGTCCTCATATGGAAGATAAACTCTTCTTCAGAAGAATCACTGTTTGAGTGCTAATTATTCGTCGTGTATGCAGACCGTCTTAGAGCCGTGAGATGAAGTTTGAAGCCTGTGATTTACACCGACGTGCTGTCAGCTCGGCAGGCTTCAGGATCACGAATGTTGATGTTTTCTCAGGGAAGTTTGGTTTCGGAGACTTTCCACATCAGTGAGGAAGCAGGTTTCAGGTTTATTCCTCCTGTCAAAACTCACTGATCCATTCAGCTGCTGCACAAACAAACTGCCAGTGAATTCACTGGGAAATCCTGCAACTGACCAGTCCACACTGGAGACAGTCCAGGTTTACCTGATTCCTCAGCTCAATGTTAGTGAGTCTGTCAGGTTTTTTATTTTTTAGTGATAGACTTATGTCTCTCAAATGGATTTCAAGATATAGTTAACGTGTATTTGGATATCGATGTTATATTGATCAGGGTGTGAATGTACAGGCATGTAGGAAAACATTCATTCATTCATGGGTGTTAGGATTGAAATGACTTATAGTAGAGACTCACAATAACATAAATATCACTGAATGAAAACATTAAAGAAATGTAATATTTAGATTTTATGTTCAATTGGGCAGTGATGTAGAAGTTGAATGTTGAGATTAACATTACATTACTTCAGAAAACTAATATTTGAATTGGTAAATTAATCAATTGTGATGTTGATTGCTCTGAGAAATCCTCTAATTTCTTTTACTTAATATGTCATTGGTAAAGTATTCAGACAGCTTAGAATTCCTGAGTGTAAAAACAATGGAGACTTGAGTTGTTCTAGTTTTTTCCTTTAAATCTACAACAAAAAAATAGACTCTTATGTTATCAGAATGTAACATTTTGATTACTTTAAATATTAAATGTGGTTTGTGTCTGGTTCAAACACGTGTTTCAGTGTAACCGTGACGCAGGATGCTTGATGATTTTGTGTGTGTGTCTGTGTGTGTCTGTGTGTGTCTGTGTCTGTGTGTGTGTCAGGTTTCTGCTGGAGGCTCTGGAGGACCTGGACAGCAGCCTGAAGAAGCTGAACTCCCGGCTGTTCGTGGTTCGCGGTCAGCCCACCGACGTCTTCCCGCGCCTCATTAAGGTACGGCCGCCATCTTTACTGCGGCGCAGCGGCCTCCTGGAGACCGGGGACCTCCTGGAGGCCGTGGACCTGGACGGTCGGTCCTGGTCCCGATGAGCTGTAACATCAGGCTAACGACGCGCCGCTGGCAGCAGCAGCAGGTCTTTCCACCCGGCCTCATCCTGACCTTTTTGTTTATTTACCCCCCCCCCCCCCCCCCCTCTCTCTCTCTCGATGTCAACGGTGCTGACCTCCAGGAGTGGAATGTGACCCGGCTGACCTTTGAGTACGACCCCGAGCCGTACGGGAAGGAGAGGGACGGCGCCATCATCAAGATGGCTCAAGAGTTCGGAGTAGAGACGGTGATCAGGAACTCTCACACACTGTTCAACCTGGACAGGTAGGACACGCACACACACGCGCGCACACACACACACACACACACACACACACACACACACACACACACACACACACACACACACACACACACACACACACACACCCGTGAGACAGTGGTTTTAAGGTGTCACACTGTGGCTCAGCAACAGGAAGGTTGATTTCTGAAATAGAATTTTATTTAATTGAACTTTTTCTGACTCTGTTTGATTTTTTTTGTCTTGACTAAGTTTGTTTTATTTATTTCTTGACTCTTAAGTTTGATTTTTCCAGTATTTTCTCACTGAATAGGGTTAGGGGTTGTTGTAGTTCTGATTTTTGTTTCAGTTTGTGTCCTTTTTATGTGTTGCTTCGTTGTGTTTTAGTTTTTTTCCTCTGATCTCAGTCCTGCTTCTCTCACTCACACACACACACACACACACACACACACACACACACACTCACACTCACACTCACACTCACACACGCATAGGCGCGCTGGGTTTGTTGGTGTTTGTGTCCCGGCTGCAGCAGGCTGTCGGGTGTGCAGCACCGCCCTCTGGTGGCCGGCTGCTGCCGCTGCAGGTCACACTATGATCCATGTGCAGGGATCAGCAGGTTGGAGGAGTGAGAGCGGAGGACTGTGTGTGTGAGTGTGTGTGTTACAGCACTGCCTTACATAAGGGCGGCAGTATGAGGAGCCTGTGTTGGGCGCTGTCACAGCTTTGTGTGTGTTTATCTGCGCGTGTCCTCGGCTGCAGGGTTTAAATCAGTCGCCGTGGAGATGTGCCGGCTTACTGCGCCCGTCCAGCCAATCGGGGGCCGGCGCCGTTGTAAATCCAGCCGCCGGCCGGTCCCGGGCGTCCCTGCCGATGGACAGGCAGTTGTATAAGACAGAAACTCTAAATAGATGTGAAGAGTTTCCAGATTTCATTCTGCGCTCAGTTCAGACGCTGCTGAACCGCCCAGGCCTTTCGTCTCAGCGTTAGCATTAGCATTAGCATTAGTGCTATCTGACTGGATGCTATTTCACCCATCCTGCTCATCTCGCCCGTTTCTGAGCCTCTGTCGGGTTTCAGAGATGATTTTTCTCCTCACGACACTGGAAGCCTTTCAGGAAGTTAAATTAACAGGCTTCTTCAGTGAACTTGGACTGAAATGAAGGAAATGCTTTGATATATTGTATGGAAATGAGCTTTTTAATTGTGTTTTGGTTCCTGATGCTTGGAAATACTGAAAACACTGCTGCTGTGCACATGCTCCTCAGATCAATCTTTATGTGTTGACACTTTTCACACGCTTTTAAAAAACAACACAAAGTGCTCTACAGCATTTAAAAACATTACAATCCCTCCATATGTACATGTTAACACTAGGGATGTGCATGGCTAATCATTTAATTGTTTAACCGCCCACTCATTTATTAAACGTTTAGTATTTTACTAGTCGGCTAAACGCTGTGTGGCCCGTTCAGGCTTCACATGTCCGCGCGGGTGTGCGTTGCGCGTTGGATCGCCGCTCCACAACTCCACAACTCCACAACTCTCCCCCCGTCCGACAGCGTGCCTGCACAGCTCCGCTCTCATTTTTAATTGTGGGTATTAAGTTGCAGGTTTTCTTGCTTATAGACTAGTTGACTAGTCGCAAATAAAATTTAAAATTTGCGTCTAGTTGGCGGGGAAATTAGTCGAAATTCCCATCCCTAGTTAACACACAGCTCACTGCTACGGTTACTTTACACTGAGATCAGATCAGATGTAACAAACAGCCTGAAGACCTGTTTCTGCCCCCCCCCCCCCGGGGGGGTTGTGTTTGGCACCCCCCGGGGGGTTGTGTTTGGCGCCCCCCCCCGGGGGTTCTGTTTGGCGCCCCCCCGGGGGGTTCTGTTTGACGCCCCCCCCCCGGGGGGTTCTGTTTGGCTCCCCCCCGAGGGGTTCTGTTTGACGCCCCCCCCCGGGGAGTTCTGTTTGGCTCCCCCCCGAGGGGTTCTGTTTGGCGCCCCCCCCCCCCGGGGGGTTGTGTTTGGCGCCGCCTCCCCGGGGGGTTCTGTTTGGCGCCCCCCCGAGGGGTTCTGTTTGGCGCCCCCCCCGGGGGGGGGGGGTTGTGTTTGGCGCCCCCCCGGGGGGGGGGGGGTTGTGTTTGGCGCCCCCCCGGGGGGGGGGTTGTGTTTGGCGCCCCCCCGGGGGGTTCTGTTTGGCGGCCCCCGGGGGGTTCTGTTTGGCGCCCCCCCGGGGGGGGGTTGTGTTTGGCGCCCCCCCGGGGGGGGTTGTGTTTGGCGCCCCCCCGGGGGGTTCTGTTTGGCGGCCCCCGGGGGGTTGTGTTTGACGCCCCCCCGGGGGGTTCTGTTTGGCGCCCCCCCGAGGGGTTCTGTTTGGCGCCCCCCCGGGGGGTTCTGTTTGGCGCCCCCCCGAGGGGTTCTGTTTGGCGCCCCCCCCCCCGGGGGGTTGTGTTTGGCGCCCCCCCGGGGGGGGGTTGTGTTTGGCGCCCCCCCGGGGGGTTCTGTTTGGCGGCCCCCGGGGGGTTCTGTTTGACGCCCCCCCGGGGGGTTCTGTTTGGCGCCCCCCCGAGGGGTTCTGTTTGGCGGCCCCCGGGGGGTTGTGTTTGGCGCCCCCCCCCGGGGGGGGGGTTCTGTTTGGCGCCCCCCCGGGGGGTTCTGCTGCAGGCTCTGTTCAGGTTTCGGGCTCAGCCTCCCTTCACGTTGGCCTGACGCTCGGCCTCCTTCCCGTCTCGCTCACAGGATCATCGAGATGAACAACAACAGCCCCCCCCTGACCTTTAAGCGCTTTCAGACCATCGTGAGCCGGCTGGAGTTGCCACGGCGACCGCTGCCCACCATCACCCAGCAACAGATGGACACCTGTCGCACGGACATCGCCGCCGACCACGACAAGCTGTACAGTATACCTTCACTGGAGGAGCTGGGTATGCACCACCGCTTCGGTTAGACGCTCCTCCTTACACTCCACTGTGTTGTCAGTTCTCACTGTGACTGTTGAAGGAGACACCGAGACGCTGGACGGCGTCCTCCGGTCCCCGAAGGGACCCAGTATTGAGCCCTGTGGAACACCACAAGATACTTTTGCTTTTGAGGAACAGTAAATTCAGTCTGAAATAAAAGACGGTTTAGGGTTAATATGATGAACTGTTCATCCGCAACAGAAAAACGTCATTTAAAAAAATAAGAATAAAAATCTGTTCAAGTATAGGGCACCTTTATGTTTAACAATTATTTTTCTTAAAGTTAAGTTACCCAATATGATTGGCTGTTTATCTTATCTAGAGAATTGACTTTTAGTCAATTATTGTTCGATTTCAAGCCAAATCTCAGAGCTGCTTTTCAAACCAAAGTAATTTCTTTAAATTTATGAGGTTTTTTTTTTTTTTAGCAATAATGTATTTGTTGCAACTAAAGAGATAATTTGATCTGCTTCGTAACTGCTCAGCCCCAGTATGGAGATAACGCTACAGATTGAAAAGAAAAGGCCCCCGGTATTGAACCCTGTGGAACACCACGGGCTGCTTCTGCTTCGGAGCTTTTTGAAATGATATATTTCTAAATAGTTCCGAGGCGATGATTGGTTTTCAGAAGAAAAGCCATTAAGCTCAGAACCGACTTCGAGGCTCCTCGCCAGCGGTGCTCCTCCTTCGGGTGGTGGTGGCACTGCCGTGCACATTTGGCCGCCGCCGTGCACGTGTGGGCGCGGCGGGTGACCCGGCTCTGTCTGTGACCAGGTTTCAGGACGAGGGGCTTGGCCGCCGCCGTGTGGCGAGGCGGCGAGTCGGAGGCTCTGGACCGGCTCAACAAGCATCTGGACAAGAAGGTGAGCTCCGACCCAGACGTGTCCCATCCCGGCCCGGCGCATCAGACCCTGACCCCTGACCCCTGACCCTGTCCCCTGACCCCTGCAGGTCTGGGTGGCCAACCTGGAGCACCCGCGGGTCAACACCTGCTCGCTGTACGCCAGCCCCACCGGCCTCAGCCCCTACCTGCGCTTCGGCTGCCTGTCCTGCCGCGTGCTCTACTACAACCTGCGGGAGCTCTACATGAAGGTGCGGGCCCCACCTCCTCCCCCGCCGACGCTGCCTTGCTCACGGGCAGAGGGTCACCCCTGTCGTCTGTCTCCCCCGCAGCTCCGGAAGCGCAGCAGTCCTCCCCTGTCGCTGTTCGGCCAGCTGCTGTGGAGGGAGTTCTTCTACACCGCCGCCACCAACAACCCCAACTTCGACCACATGCAGGGGAACCCCATCTGCGTGCAGGTGGGTGCGGCGGCGGCGGCGAGCCCGCAGGGCGGCGCCGGCGGGGCCGCTGCTTACCGTCGACCTCCCGTCTCCGTCTCCTCCAGATCCCGTGGGACCAGAACCCCGAGGCGCTGGCCAAGTGGGCGGAGGGCCGGACGGGCTTCCCCTGGATCGACGCCATCATGACGCAGCTGCGGCAGGAGGGCTGGATCCACCACCTGGCGCGGCACGCCGTGGCCTGCTTCCTCACCCGGGGAGACCTGTGGCTCAGCTGGGAGAGCGGCATGAAGGTGGGGGGAGGGGGGCTGCTGGGGGGGCGGAGTGGAGGGGGGCTGCTGGGGTGGAGGCCGGGTGGGGTCACTGCTGGGAGGGGGGCGGGGGGGCAGCGAACTGCAGGAGCCGACTCTTTGTCTTTGTCTTTGTGTGTGGTGCGTGTGGTGCGTGTGGTGCGTGTGGTGCGTGTGGTGCGTGTGTGTGTGTGTGTGTGTGTGTGTGGTGTGCGTGCAGGTGTTTGAGGAGCTCCTGCTGGACGCTGACTGGAGTGTGAACGCCGGCAGCTGGATGTGGTTGTCCTGCAGCGCCTTCTTCCAGCAGTTCTTCCACTGCTACTGCCCGGTGGGCTTCGGGCGCCGCACCGACCCCACGGGGGACTACATCCGGCGCTACGTCCCCGTCCTGAAGGACTACCCCACCCGCTACATCTACGAGCCCTGGAACGCCCCGGAGTGCGTGCAGAAGGCCGCCAACTGCCTGGTGGGCGTGCACTACCCCAAACCCATGATCAACCACGCCGAGGGCAGCCGGCTCAACATCGAGAGGATGAAGCAGGTGTACCAGCAGCTGTCGCACTACAGGGGCCTGAGTGAGTGGCACACACACACACACACACACTCACACTCACACTCACACTCACACGCATGTCTGAGCACATCACGGTTCTGTCTCAGGTTTGTTGGCGTCTGTTCCGACGATCCAGGAGGAGGCGGAGCCACCGATGACCGACGAGTCTCAAAACGGCAGCGGACCGGGTACGCTCACCTCACACACACACGCACACACACACACAGAGCTTGTGGTGTGTGTGTGTGTGTGTGTGTGACCGTCCTCCATGCCCCCTCAGACTCTCCCGGTGCAGCTCTCGCTGACCACCAGGCTCCCGGCTGCCCAGCGGCGCCCGACTCTTCCTCCCGCCCGGCCCCTCCCCCTCCCGCCTGCCGCCCCCCGCCGGACGCCGCTGCTGCCGCCGCCCCCTCCTGCTCCTTCCGCCACAACGTCCTGCTGCCCGCCCCGGCGCCCGCCGCCGCCGCCTCCTCCAGGAGGAAGGGCTTCTCCCGCAAGCCCCGACGCAGCTACAGACCGCGAGCAGCACGAGCCGGCGGCCCGCCGCCGCCGCCGCCGCCGCCACGGGACGAGCAGAGGAGGGACAGGAGGAGGGAGCAGAGGGTGGAGGAGAAGATGGAGCAGGAGGACGAGGAGGAGGAGGAGGAGGAGGAGCCTGAGGAGCACATGGAGGAGGAGGGAGAGGAGCTGAGACAGTGATCCCAGGTCAGACGGACAAGTGTGTCTCTGTCTGTCCGTTTGTTTGTTTGTTTGTTTCTTGGACTCACTGCTGTTTTCTCTGCAGGTTGATTCGTTGCGTTTTGTTCGGAGACTCTGAGAAGAAGGAAGGTTACTGAGGAGAAAAGCCAGAGACTGACCGGGGCCCCCGGGGACACCCGGAGACCCCGGTCCTGCCCCCCCGGGGTCTCCGGACGCCTCGGAGCTCCGACTGGACTCGACCTGTGGAACTGAAGCCAAAATAACCCCGAAACTCCTGCAAAGCGCCACACGGGCCGCAGAGGGAGGCGGAGCCTCAGAGGGAGGCTCGCTGCTCCGCCCACTTCTGACCTTTCTTTTCTTTTTTCTTTTTTTTTTTTTTTCCTCCCCCGAGGAGCCGCTGTCGTCTTTATTCTGACTCTGCATCCTGATGCAGACTGGTCCCAAAATTTAAATCTGCAAAATTTATTTTGGTGGAAAGAAACGGAATATTTCACAAAAGTAAACATTTTTTTCTTAAGTTCTTAGTAAAACTAAAAAAGAAATATTTTTTTTTTCTTTCAGGTCGAAGTTCAGAAACACTCAGTTCATAATGTTTTAAAGCACTAATCTTTTTTTCTTCTATTTGAAGAAGAAATGTTTCCTGAATTTTTCTGAATGAATTCACTGTTTTCGCCCCCTCCTCACTCCTGCGCTCTGATTGGTCGGATTGGAGACTGTGCGGTCTGAACCCGGCGCTCGCGCTTTTTTTTTTTTTTTTTTTTTTTCCTTCCCATGTAAACCCTCCGTTTGAATGTTTTCACGAAGTCCTGCTTGTCCGCCGTGGCGGCCGCAGAAACTCAGGAAACCCTCGACCCCGGCGACCCCATTAGGGGCGGAGCCACGACGACGGAGGGGCTGCTAGCGTGACTGGAATGTAGCCGCCCGGTCTGTACGGAGAACCCGGAGTTCCCGGCGTGTCCAGCAGGGGGCAGCAGGTCGTTAAAGGTTCACAACCAAAAAAAGCCCTCGGAGATTTTAGCCTTGATTCCTCCAGGAAAGGAAAGGTTGAACGAGATGAAGAGATGTTTTCCAACATCTGCTGATTATTTTCCACGGCAATATTTATTCCTAAAATTCGACCATAAGCCCCGAAAACAAAAACTATCCATCTTTTCCCTTTTCTGCCATATATGATTTTTTTTTTTTTTTCCAGTCAGCCCTCCCATGTAAAATTATCACAATTACGTTTTAAAGAAAATCCCAATAATCCGACCATATTCCATATATTCAGAATTTCTGGAAAAAAAATTGTTTCACTGTCGAACAGTAAAACCTTTTTAAAAAGAATTTAAATTGTAAATAAAATTAAAAGCATCTTTATTAAAGCACTTAAACTATTTTTTTTTCCTTTAGAAGAAACGTTGACTTCAGGAGACTTCTTCAAGCTTCTCTGATTTTTTTTTTTCCCTGAATATTGACGAAATGACCCCGACAGCCTTTTGATTTCAGTTTTTCTATAAATTGCGTGTACAGATCCCACTGAAGTCCAAACTCCATCGATCAACAAACATCTGCAGGTTTGAGAAATGAGGATAAAAACTAGGAGAATTTTGAGAGAAGGTGACTTTTACCTCAAGTTTATTAAAGGTGCAATACGTAACATTTAACTGTAAATCAAATAATCAGCAGAGCGACGGAACGCTTTCAAAGTAAAAGGTTTGACGTTCAGATTGAGTGATGTCGGCTAGCTGTCGAACCCGCCGCAGTACCAGTGAGCACCGCCAGGTGGCGCGTTGAGTTGCAATTCCTCCGCTGTGCTGCCGAGCTGCGTCTCACGGTGTCAAACCGGAAGCTTTCAAAGTAGTTTTCTGGTCGTTTTGCAGACGAGTCGCCACGACGACGGGAGAAGGTCGGACAGAACCCGCCGACGGGAGCTCGTCTTTCCCGCGGCCCTGAAGGCAGCGCGGCCGCTCGGGCCGATATTTATTTTGTTTTGTATTATAATGGTGAAGAGTTTATTTTCATTAAAAGTGCAGAAGGAATGACGCTGTGTTGGTTTTTATTCAGAAGGACGGAGAAACGAGAACATGTTCTGGACGCACAAAATACACAAAAACAAACAAAATCTCACAATTATAGAAAACACAAATCAACAAACACAAAACTCCTTTTTTGAAAAATTTAAGCAAACACCAGCTGTAACAGGAAAAAGAAGTGAAGCTGAAGGTTCTGTAGATGGTTCTGGAAGGTCACTGCAGCTCCAGCAGTTTGGGACCAACACTTTGACCTTTGACCTGAAGGACCACAGTTTGTTCACACAAGGTAGGTTGGATCGCACAGCTGTAAAACACACGCACACCCTTTGACTTCACATCGACTTTAGTCTCACTGATTGACACTTTATTTTGAAAATAGAAACAAAAAAATCACTTAAAAAAACATCTAGATCTATAAAAAGTCTGGTTTCACATGTACGAAGAGGAAGAAGGTGTAGTTCACATGTTTCAATTGAAAACGTTCGTTTCTGTCTATGTTTAAGAAAAGTTTCACGTTTACAAAACGTCTGCTTCCATGGACATGCTGGGAATCATGTAGGTTCCATGTTGGTCCATTAGTGGGTGCTGTTGTTTTAGTACTGAAACCACCGAGAGCAAACATTAATAATGGAGAACACGGAGAACAATCCTCTCTAATTAACAATGGATGAAGCATATAAAGGGTATTGGTGCCCTGAGCTCCGACTCATAGGCTCAGTCAGACTGACTTCGTCCTGCTTATTTTAGATGCTGCTCAGTGTTTTTTTTTTAACAAAACAATTTATTTAAAAACTAACATATTTGTGTGAGAAATGTATCATGTATAAATATAACATGGCTGCGCGTATCGACCCGTATGTTTACCTGCGATAATATATCTTTAAAAGGCTGAGCCCTGTGCTCCCTGAGTGTGCTCTGGATTCCAACCTGCACAACAGTGCCATGCTCACTGGCTTCTGGGCATAGCGCCGCCTGGTGGCTGCAGAAGGCATGCACCATGAGCCAGAGCAGCCTGTGAGTCTGAGCTCAGGGCACAATGCCCTCTCCTCACAGACGGGCTGTCTGAAGCAGCAGTGCAGTGAAAGTCTCGTGGAGAAGAAAAAAAAAACAGGCCAGGTGAAGCTGCTGGACAAACTGGTGAGTTTTCTGTGTTTTAAGAACATGAAGCTAAATGTTGAATAGTTTTTTTAAAACTGTGAATGTCTCTGTACGCTTTGACACGTTTGAAAACCTAATTAAAGACAACTTCTAAAGATTCTGGTTCAAGTCAGGCTTGAATCCTCTGTAATGCTAGGGGCTGTGAAGCGTCCTGATTGGACAGGGGGCGTGACGTAGGGACGTCTCCCGGAAGTAAACAGCACATTGTTGGGGATTTTTTTTCTCTTTCTTTCTGGATTAACTTTGATGCTGAAGTTTTGAAAATGTCCTCGTCGTTCTGCTCTCATGCGTCCGCTCTTTTAATTACATTAATTTCTTCTAAAGCTTCGTGAAATTAAACGTCTCCATACAAGTCGAACCGCGGGCCGCCATCTTGGAATATTGCGTCCTCACGTCTGAGCATGCGCAGAACGACCGGAGTGAAGTCGCGCCTAATTGGCGTACAATTCCGCTTCCAAGGGAGAACAAACCCGCTCGTCCATTCAAATTAAGACCTAATTTCGAACAGATTTGAGGTGTTCACATGTTCATTTTAGAGCAGAATTGGGCTTTATTCAGATTTATAGAGGAATAAAAAGTCCCATGTGAACCCAGGAAACGAGTGTGTATAAACATTTGTGACAACTGTCACTTTTTCATGACAGACTGTGGTTATTAATTCGGAATTGGTTTATTACCTCCGCTGAGGAGGTTATGTAATCACTTCAGTTGGTTGCTTGCTTGCTTGCTTGCTTGCTTGCTTGGTTTGTTAGCAACATTACGGAAAAAGTTATGGACGGATTGCAATGAAACTTTGTAGAAAGGTGGGTCTTGGGCTAACTTAGAATCCATTAAATTTTGGTGATGATCCGGATCACTGTCTGGATCCACAAATTTTTTAAAGGATTCTTTATCATTGACCGATAGGGTGTACCATGTTAGGGAGACGACTTTCATTTTTACCAGTGTAGTACTGTATCTATCCAGCAGAGGGCCT